>NC_041387.1:493654416-493683255 GCF_002162155.2 Triticum dicoccoides
GCCGCGGACGAGGCCATTGAGGCCGGTGAGCTCCTTGTCTCCAGGAGCTTCGGCGAGCTCCTGCCTCCAACCAGCAGCAACGGGGGAGGGGGGGAGGGGGGGAGGGCGACGTGGCATGGGACGGCGACGTGGGCCAGCAGTGTGGCCGGCGGCCATGCCTGTTTTTCGGCGTACTTCGCAAGCAGAGAGGAGAAGAAGGGAGGCAGAGAGGAGAAGAAGATGGCTAGATGAGAAGAGACACTGACATATGGGCCTCACATGTCAGTTAACGTCAAACAAATGGTCAAACTAACGCTTCGTTTAGGTGTGGGTCCGGCCTGTCATAATCGCGGTCAATAGTTAAGCACTCGACGATTTGGGTTTTTTGAAACAGCCGACCACCCATTTGGTAGTTATCTGAGAAAAATTAAAATTCGGTAGTTTTTTGGAACCATAGCCTGTAAAGTAGTAGTTTTATGCTATTTACTCCTTTAAAAGGGATGAAAGGAGGCAAGGCGATGCCCCTGATTGTATTCCCATTGAGGTGTGGAGAGGCCTCGGGGACATAGCGATAGTATGGCTAACCAAGCTTTTCAACCTCATTTTTCGGGCAAACAAGATGCCAGAAGAATGGAGACGGGGTATATTAGTGCCAATCTTCAAGAACAAGGAGATGTTCAGAGTTGTACTAATTACCGTGGAATTAAGCTGACGAGCCATACAATGAAGCTATGGGAAAGTCATTGAGCACCGCTTAAGAAGAAAGAAGAATGACAAGCGTGACCAAAAATCAGTTTGGTTTCATGCATGGGAGGTCGACCATGGAAGCCATTTTCTTGGTACGACAACTTATGGAGAGATACAAGGAGCAAAAGAAGGACTTGCATATGGTCTTCGTTGACTTGGAGAAGGCCTATGATAAGATACCGCGGAATGTCATGTGGTGGGCCTTGAAGAAACACAAAGTCCCAGCAAAGTACATTACCCTCATCAAGGACATGTACGATAATGTTGTGACAAGTGTTCGAACAAGTGATGGCGACACTGATGACTTCCCGATTAAAATAGGACTGCATCAGGGGTTTGAGCCCTTATCTTTTTGCTTTGGTGATGGATAAGGTCACAAGGGATATACAAGGAGATATCCCATGGTGTATGCTCTTTGCGGATGATGTTGTGCTAGTCAACGATAGTCGGACGAGGGTCAACAGGAAGTTAGAGTTATGGAGACAAACCTTGGAATCGAAAGGTTTTACGCTTAGTAGAACTACCGAGTACATGAGGTGCGGTTTCAGTACTACCAGGCACGAGGAGGAGGTTGGCCTTGATGGGCAGGAGGTGCCTCAGAAGGACACCTTTCGATATTTGGGGTTAATGTTGCTGAAGGATGGGGTATTGATGAAGATGTTAACCATCGAATCAAAGCCGGATGGATGGCGCCAAACCTCTGGCATTCTCTGCGACAAGAGAGTGCCACAAAGGCTAAAAGACAAGTTCTATAGGACGGCGGTTCGACCCGCAATGTTGTATGGAGCTGAGTGTTGGCAGACTAAAAGGCAACATATCAGTTAGGTGTGGCGAAGATGTGCATGTTGAGATGGATGTGTGGCCACATGAGGAAGGACCGGGTCCAGAATGATGATATACAAAATAGAGTTGGGGTAGCACCGATTGAAGAGAAGCTTGTCCAACATCGTCTGAGATGGTTTGGGCATATTCAGCGCAGGCCTCCAAAAGCTCCAGTGCATAGCGGACGGCTAAAGCGTGCTGATAATGTCAAGAGAGGTCAAGGTAGACTGAACTTGACATGGGAGGAATCAGTAAAGAGAGATCTGTCAAGGTAGACTGAACTTGACATGGGAGGAATCAGTAAAGAGAGATCTGAAGGATTGGAATATCACCAGAAAACTAGCCATGGAAAGGGGTGCGTGGAAGCTTGCTATCCATGTGCCAGAACCATGAGTTGGTCGCGAGATCTTGTGGGTTTCTCCTCTAGCCTACCCCAACTTGTTTGGGACTAAAGGCTTTGTTGTTGTTGTTGTAGAAAGAATAGAGTTGTTATTTCTAAGTCACCCAAGAAATAACTATTTCTAATTCTAAGTCGACCAAGTTCTGTACAGCTTCAAAATGCGCAAGTACTCGATTTCTATTGGATAAAAAATCAACTCTCAGGATCATCAACTCGGAAATAAGAATTTATAGGCCAACTTAAAAGACACTACCAATTACAGCACAAGCCCAACCCAGACGCAAACATTAACTGCTGCCCCATCATTCCCCTCTCTACAACACCCTATACTCGTCGAATCCCTGTAAAGTTCTTTTGCGGAAATGCAGTGTTCCTGTAGCTATATCGCACATTTGTGCAAAACAGGCAGTTGTAACAAAACCATATGGCTGCATATGAGCTTAAGTTTTCAAGTTTCAACATTATGGATATAAAATAATTATTCATGAGCAAAGCGATATGATCGATAACATACTGCATCTTCCAGGTTCTATCAATAATATATTAGGAGGATATCATTGCAGTAGAAATAACATTCTACAAAACGATAAATTAAAGAGGATCGGGGAAATACCATAAGTTGGTACGTATAAGCAAGACCAGAAAATGCACTCAGAGTTTTTGTTGGAAAAGTGAGCGCCTTTTCATAATATGATATTGCTTTCTTATATTGCCTGTTGAAACAATAGTGTTAGTTGGGAAATAACATGATCTCTTTTTTTAAGACATTTTGATCAGAGCTAATAAAATGTACCAGTCATCCTAGTTATACTGATCCATGCACAACAAGAAACAAAATACCAATGATGAAGTTTATCCAAAAGAAAAGCTCCTATATGTGAGAATATGACAATATGTTAGGCACTATGTATGTGTTGTATATTAAGTAAATTATGGTAAGGTTGATAACTTCATTTTGGCTCTACAACAATACCACAGATTTAAAAGCACTCATGCATAGTCAAGTAATAGCTCCAAAAATATTTTTCTCATTTATTTTGTAGATGGTAAGGCCGTCTTTGGATTGTAGTAACTTCATGGGATTCCGATCCATTAGAATTTTCCCTACAGATTGCCATTGGATCAAAGCATGGTTTTCGAGTCGCGTGAGTCGCTCTGGGGCAGCGACTCGGAAGAAGTCGAGCCTGCGTTGTGACTAGTCGCGACTCAGGGTCGCGAGTCGACACTAAGCTAAGTCGACCATATTTTTGCGACTCATAGACTAGTCGTCGACTAGTCGCGACTAGTCGAGCGACTCAAAATCCATGGATCAAAGGAATGATGACACCCAAATTCTGATGGAATGGATTCCTATGCCTTCCATAGGAATTTGAACATCCACTCCAACCTCTTTTTAAGACTCAACCGCTTAGGATCAAGACGTTTTTTCCTGAGTACCATTCAAATGACTATTCCTGTAGTTTTTTTTATGTTTTATAATCCTCTGATTTACACTGCCAACCCTGTCAGGTTCCTATATTTTTCCTATTCCGTGTTTCTAAATCGTGCGTTCCAAAGAGGCCCTAAGAAGTTTACAGAGCAACTGCTGATGTGTCAACTAAATACAACTCTTCATTTTACATGTCCTTGCATTTTTCTGTCCACATGCATATAATGACACCCCAACTTGTTTGGGACTAAAGGCGTTGAAAGACAGTGGACTTATAAACTAAAACATAACAATGGGATGCAGTGTCTTCACTTACTTCAGTTTCCGCAGTGCGTGTCCAAGATTCACCATTGTTGGTTCCCACATTTCATTCGGGGACGATGAAGTATGAGTAAGTGTTAACTCAAACCACTGAACTGCATTTTGATACCTAAACATGAAACAAATAACATTATCAAGTCCCAAAGAGCAAAAAACACATAAAAATATCTGAAATTACTTTGTTACTTTCTATCCAACAAGATGAAATATCATAAACCTGTTGAATGGAGAAGTGCATGAGAAAAAGGATAACAATATTCGTCACAGATTGTGTGTATGAAATTTCTTAAATCTAAATCTGTGCCCCACTTCAAACATGCTCTGCACATAAGACTCCATGCTGAATCAAGAATTTTGTTCAAAATTCACGTAAAAGTATTCAAAAATTTCAATGGCCTGCTTAAAAAAGCAATATCTACATCATGGGCAACATCATTAAGACTTTTAACAACTACTCCCTCCGTCCGAAAAAGCTTGTCCCTCAAATGGATGTATCTAGCACCACGTTAGTGCTAGATACATCCATTTGAGGGACAAACTCAGGACAAGCTTTTTCGGACGGAGGGAATACTCGTTTTGTGTATTTCACGATGTTCCGGAGCTCTGTGATGAATGCAATTTTTTCCACTGCCTTAACATGACATTTTTGTAGTAAGCTTTAAGCCAGACGTTAGGGAAGCTGTTCTTGGGGAGAAATGTCTAGAGGTAAAGTGAAGTATTTGGTGGGTACATCATACTAGAATAAGAAAAGCCTTCAGAACAGAGAAGTTATCTTACTCTTTCATATTATAAGCTACAACACCCAGCTCGTTATATATAAGTGGATCAGATGGACAAATGGACTTTGCTTGCATGAAGAACTGCAGCACAGAAAACAAATTGAATCAATAAGAAATGGCAACCAAAAAAACTTTGCTTATTGCAAACGAGCTTATAGAGGTAACTGCAAGCTAGCAGTGGCAGTAAATGGTGTCATGGAAGTAACAGTATCCTTTGTCGACTACAAGAATTTCAGATTTTAGATTTCAACTTAGGGGTTAAATCGGCAGAGCTGCTGAAATGAATGAAGCTCGAGCACGAGCAAAAATCAAATACATAGAGATTCCTCAAATTTCCTGGTTCAATATCGTCCACCTGATTCAAATTCAACTTGCTTAAAATTTTGGGCATGAACTCACTACATTTATGAGGGCATTATATTTAGTAGCCAGCAGGACAGATACTTTGCAGTTCCATTTTACAGTACCAGCCTCGCTACCTGCTTGGAGTCTACATACCCCATATACAAAAGAAATCAAGTATACAAGATCGCGAATATGGATAGCTTCGTTGTGTTTAAAGGGTAAGTATCATAAGGAACCCACCTTGAGTGTAAACTTTGTGGAAACCATGTGGGAATGTTATGAAAAAATTTAGATAACAGGACCGCAAAGGAGCATCGATTGCCATATAAAATTTTCAAGTCAAGCTCATCATATGCACTCCCTCCGTTCACTATTATAATATGTTTTAAGATTTTTCTAAAACAGATGTATGTAGACACGTTTTAGTGTGTTTGTTCACTCATTTCAATCCGCATGTAGTCATATTGAAATATCCAAAACATCTTATAATAGTGAACGGAGGGAAGTAGAAGATATGAAAAAGATCTTGTGCAAGAAAAAGGATGAATCAGTACTCGTCCAAATAAAAAATCTTCTTTCTAGTTTTCGAATGTGATTGATCTTGATCTTGAAATTCGCATGGAAACAGAATACGGCCTCTCCTATATCTATAGACAATGATAAATGCTTTAAAATTCCATACGTTTCAATGTAGGTTGCACTCCATTTGGGTTCCCAACTGATGTTTTCCCATGTTTAAATGTTATAAGTTTAAGTAAATAGTTCCGCTAGAAAATAATGCAAATACTAGTTACTCTAGAAATAGCAACTAGGGGAGAAAGCCGGTTCACCAACCAACTAATATATGTACTATATTTATGTGCCTATATGCGTGCTGATTGGCTGATTGATTTCAATATTTATTTATGTACACCTGTTGACTCTCAATCCATTGGATTCAGAAAAGATGAACAGGATCCATTGGCTGCTGCCATTTTTGCAACAAGAACTTTCTTATCAAAATCAACCAGCTGTCCATCTTGTTGGGATTTGGTTGTCATCATACTTGCAAAAGAAACCTTGTATTTAATCTAAGAGGATTCACAGTCCAACTTATCTAAGTTTCACCTAGAACTTTGATGAAATTGAGATGAGGTGGACCGCAGGTTGAGTTTCATGAAATACAAGGTTCATTTGCAAATATGACAATAGCGCCCATATCTTCTCCATCCAACAGGTGAAGAGTCACAGGTGGGCCCAGTGCACAAGTTAGGTCTGTGCACTAGATATGATCTCTCACCATGAGCTACAACAAGTATCACTTCCTTGAACAATATGATCGCTCACTTTCTGTCAGCATGCCAAGAATCCACATTGATGTATTTGACCAACAGCTATCAACACTTGAAATCTCCATTTGCCTAAATGTATTTTTCCAACAATTATCGGCATTAAACCCTACAGTTTCCGTGAAACTATGAAAGTATCAATGTAAATGGGAAAATATTAGGGCAGAAACGCTAGCTCAAGGTGTGTTTCTCTGTTACAGTAGAGTTTTGCAAGCAAATTTAAACTACTAAGCGACCTCAAGTATACCTGCTCCGCAAGTTTGAAATTATGCATTCGCACGTATTGCATACCCATGTATAAAGTTGGGAGATGACATCTGAAATGTAAATTAAAATGAAGGTAGTAAGATAGAAGCTACAAAAACAAGTAGTGTAGATTACTAAGCAAAATAAGAGATACTGAGGATCCGCATGCTACTGCCTATAAGTTAGACTCTAAAGCATACAAATTAGCTTTCGCTCTATGTACCTCTCCTAGCTTCTCTAGCCACATCCCTTAACACCACCTATAGGTCCTAAGGAGTCAGATAACAATTCATAAATTATATTTAGCATTAGGTGCCAAGCTTGGCGATGGTGCTAAGGTTTTTATCTTAGCGTCTATCACGTCCCTTAGCACTAGTGATAGCCAATTTCTCTCACTTCTAGCCATTTCTAGTGTCTAGGAAGTAGGGATGCAGATGCTCTTATACCCCAAAACAAAAGGTAGGAACTAACGAACAATTCTCATAATCAATATCTAGATAGCATTGTGATTAATAAATATAGAAGAGCTTGTCACATGTGCCGCAATTTTTTTTTCATGATTTCAGAATAAAGAAGACAAAAACATCCATGGCATAATTGAACAGATGAGAGAAGTTCAACACGGTCTGCAGTTGAGTACTCAAAATAAAAGATGAACTGTGTGAATAATCACTACTTGTATTGTACTCCCTCCGTCCCAAATTACTTGTCGCAGAAATGGATGTATCTAGACGTATTTTTAGTTCTAGACACATCCATTTCTACGACAAGTAATTCAGAACGAAGGGAGTATGAGATAATAAATGGTGGCATGTTGCCTAGCCGAAGCCAAGAATAGCAAGTTGACACTTAGTATAAAAAATTCAACTAAAGTAGAATAATATTCTTGCATGGAGTACAGCAGAATAAGAGGGGGGAAATACTTGATCTTTAGATCAGCAGTTAGTTTGGAAGGTCAAATAAAAATAAAGGGGTTACTGACCCAGGAAATAGTCTAGCTGCTGTCCTAAATGCAGCCATTGCCTGGTCACCCTCCTCTTGAGCAGCATAAGCAATACCAGTACCAAACCAAGCAGGAGGGAATGTGCCATCTAACCCTGTAGCTTTGCTGATAGGAAACACATATATTAGTGTAGAGTACATTTGGCAACTTTGAGGGCACAATTGAATAGCCCAAAACATATCCTGAATTATCTGAAGATTTGGGAGCATTGTGTCTATTCTTCTAATCAAGAAAAACAAGAGAAAGAACAAAGAAAGTGCCAGAGTTCTTCCAGCCATAAAAAATAGCAATTAGTATCATGTTTCCACACTAAGAGTGCAGAGTGAAAAAAATGAAGAATAACAAAGATTCAAATGAAGACAGTGATGACAGCTTTACAGGACAATATGCTTACCCAAAGTATCTCCTAGCTTGATCATACTTCTTAATGCAGTAGTAATAGCACCCCACAGCAAACCAGGAAATAGCTCTGCAGATGGTTCAGAAAATAAATTAGAAATATATGCTTTACACATGGTTGACTGCAAGCTACCAGTATAATATATCTTGTTGTTTGAGATACTGTAGGAAGATGCATATATTGTATAAGAATGTCATTATATGGCTCAAACTGTTTGACACACAAATGAACTGCTGAGTTTGTCTTATAGAATCATGTAGAACAAATTATCATATATAATTGCTCGGTCAATTATTAAGGTAGACACTCACTTTTGAGGATAGTCCTTCACTAAATTGCATGACAAGAGATAAAGATCATTGGAATGCCCAAGCTCCATAGCAGCAGCCAAATGCACTAATGTGCATTTTAAATGAAACGGATCCCTTTCAAGTAAACTGAGAGAAACATTATCATAAGAATGTTAAATCAACGTTAGTCGAGGAAACAAAAGTGAAACAGGAATGTTACCAACTTACACAGATGTGAGCTCAAAACATTTTTGGTATTCTCCACTCTGATGGTAGTATTCAGCTTTGCAAGCCAAAACATCGATGTTATTTTTCATCATTTGACCAGAACTTGGAGAAATACTGCAAGATTCGCGTTCAAGTTCCTTGAATTTTGCTTCCACTACATATTCTTTTTCATGCTAAAGGCAGTAAAAGAAACCAAGACCAACAAAAATGTCAATAAAGACGTAAAGATTGGTTGTATATTCAGGTGCAATGTATAGCATGGTATGATTATTCAGCTGGGTACCTTCCTAATCAAACATGAGTAGAATGCTGACAGCCACCCGTCTTCTTTCCCGAATTTCAGAGAGGCCAATAACTCAGTTTCTGAAATATAGTGCAGCATCATACTTTGGATTCAATAAGGTGAGAACTAAGAGGAAATTACCCCGCAAAAAAAAACTAAGAGGAAATTGCAGGTAAATTTTGTTCTTCTATAAACTAGCCAAATGATGACAGTAGACATAAGATGATCAACAGACATATCCCAAAGGATGCACTTGACACTTAACAGACAGAAGAATGGACCGATTTTGTCAAGCTTATCTAGTTAATACATATCCGGCATTTTCCAGCCCATACATACTTACAATGATGAGAGCGCTGAGTGCACAACTTTACCAAAAGAAAAAATAATGCAAACAAGTATCAAATGAATGCAGTCCATATTTGAAAAGCAATGCAAGACATAAAACTGGCATTCACAACATAAGCAAATATTACAACAAATGCACTACTTATTTGCAAAGAATGCAAGACATAACTATAGCATGCATGATATAAGCAAACCTCAAGATAAACCCCAAAACAAAAACAAAAAGGCTGAATTGAACTTTCAAAGCTTACCTTCCTCGCACGTTAACATGTAGTTATCAACAAGGCATTCAAGAGCCTGACAAGGATATTACAAAACAGTTAGGATCATACCAAATGAAGATAACATACAACACCAAATTTCAATGGATGATGTTTTGTGCTGCTGGAAAGATCAATTACAGATTATGATGTAACAGAATTATTTTGTTATCATTCACGACAACAAGTTGCAGAATTATACGACTATGACCCACGTCCATGATATTCTGAAATCAGCTTCAGGGCATAGAAGGTTGGGTATTGTCCTACGGCATTTTATTTGCAATGCTAGAAAGCGCATCATCCCTAGGGCCATAGCTGACTCAGCGCATCAAGCCCATAAGAAGGTTCAGATACCCAACTAGACATGTTAAGGCAAGAGCAAAACCCATAGAATGGTTAAAAAAATCAGGTTCATGGCATGTACTCGTAGATATAGAATTTGGTATTCAAATACAATTAAGGTACAGGCATTTTTTCTTACGTGGTATTAATTATAAGGGACAATTCATTTAATTAACAAAGCTAACAAGCATCAGAATATCTTATCTTTATGGAGTCAGACGATTCTTCTCACCTCATAACATAACGGATCAACTTTAACTGCTGCCTTGTACCTGACATAACAGCAGACAGAGTCACTACATCTGCTTAACCAAACTATCACTCAACTTAAAAGGTGCACAAAAAAGAAAAACTTGAAAGAAATGAATCGCCAATAACTCTGAACACACTGAAGCTGGTAATACTGTTTTGGAATATACCATAGTTAAAAAAGGTGCGCCTAAGCGAGCGCTTAAGCGCGCCTAGGCTCTAGGCGTTGGCAAAACGCATTGCGCATAACTACGCTTAATCTGTGCATAACTTCGCATAAGCATGCGCTTTGGTCAGTAAAGCGCAAGGCAGTGGCAAAACGCACAATTAACGCTAGCGCTTTTTTGAACTATGGAATATACACAAGCAGCTTAATTAAGGGGAAAAAATGGAAGTTGCTGAATTCACCATTGCCGAGCAAGATCACGATTATCCAGTGCTTCATACGCCTTGCCACGTAAGAAACATATAGCTGATTTGATCTGGAAAAGCACGAGTCAAAACAATAAGAAACCGTGAAAGCAATTATTCAAAGAGAAATAGAAGAGAAGTCACACATTGATCTCGTGATCTTCTGCGTCCTTATCAAAATAGATGTCACTGCCATCATCCTGATCAAGAACATTGCCATGTTCGTCAACTTTGGCATCACCAAGCATCATCAGACACTGGTGCCATTCTTTCAATTCCTCCTGACCAATAAAGACAATGTGAGCCATACAGCAGATGAAAACATAAAGAGCAAATCATGTCGCTAAGTTAATAAACCAAAATGATGAAGAAAAAAACATGAAAAGACTATCTTTCTATAACAGACAAGAAAGCATTGTTCATAAATCATAAATTAGACAATGTTTTACAAGATCGTGAAGCTTAAGTGCATTCATGGTGCCAGAATTTGGAGAAATAAATTTGACTAAATGACTAATTACAAGGAGGTCTTTCGATCTTTTCCCCATAGCGAATCCAGTTTCCATCCAAAGTTGCAGAAAGAAAGACCGCTCAAGAGTTAAAAACGCATTAGGGATTATATACAAGCCAGAAACAAAACCACTAGATGTAGCCACTAGGGGAGCCCCTGTGTAACAGAATGCCCAATCAGACTCAAAACACCTCCAGCAGAAAGCAGAACAAACGAATTTCACAGAATGCTTGAAAATGCCCGCAAGATATAAGACCGAAAAACTACCTAGGTTCGCCTGACAAAATTTCAGGTCAAACAAACTAGGGGTAAGAAAGCCCGAACGCGCGGACACGCCCATCCGAAAAAGAAAAAGAAAACAGGGGAAGGGGAAACTGGATTTAATCGAGACGCACGCAACGCGTTCGACGAAATGCGGGAGCGGAAAAAGAAAGGGGGAGTGGCGAGTGGAGCTCACGAGGCACTTGGCGGCGAGGAACCGGAAGCGCAGGTCGCGGAGGAGGCGGGAGTTGTTGAGCACGTGGAGCGCGCGGCGGAAGTGGCGGCCGAGGAAGAGCGCCTGCGCGAGCATGTAGACGTCGGCGGGGTCGCCCGTGGCCGCGGCCACCTTGTCCGCGAGGAAGATGGCGGACGTGTAGAGGTGCTTCCCGACGCTGTCCCGCACCACCCCGCGCAGCCGCTCCACCGCCTCCTCCCTCATGTCGGCGTCGGCGTCGGCGTCCTCGCCCTCTCTCCTCCTCCGCTTGAGATTCGGCGCTGCGCCTGTGGCGGGGCTCGGGATGGGGGCGCGGCTGCGGGGGAGGAGGGAGGGAAACCGAATTTTGTATCCAACATTCGAACTAGGGTTCGCAAGTGTGGTTCCTTAAAAGAGAATGAAAGGATTTGATCTTGAAAAGAAAGAAAATGAAGAATTCCTATTTATTTTTTGATGAATGAAGGCGGAAGAAAGAAAAGAAAGGGATCGACGGGAACGGTCGGAAGCTCGGAACTGGCCACGGTTTTGCGTGACGACGTCAGATCCGGATGGATTCGTTCCTCGTCGATTTAAACTTGAAGTAAATTTGAGCAATTTTGATGAAGGAGCGGTTTGAGCAAGAAGGAAAAACTTGTGAGTGTTTTTGAAACGGCTACCGGACTTGGATATAATCTTGTTTTAAAAAGAAGTCAGATCTAGGTATTTTTTCGAAAGACTTTCGATCTACATTCATCAAGCATCATGGCATACAAAGAGCATATAAAAAAAAGAGAAAGAAGACCACGCACACGGCGGCCGCTCATACCTGCATCTAGCGTGCTAGGGTTTCTCTTGCCTCCAGTCGGCGCCGTCGGCGGTCTACCTCGTCTCCTGTGGTCTTAGAACCATGGAGGCGCAATGGATCCCGGCTCTTGCCGGCGGGAGGGCTCCATTTTTTTTATGTTTTTATTTTATTTTTGTTAGGGTTTGTGTCCCGCTCAGAGATGCCAGACGGCGACTCTCTGTAGAGAATAAGGTCCTCATAAGGTCCTCCCTGCCTAGCCCCTGTTTCGGTGGTGTTTCTAGCATCGTCAGAGGATGTGTGGAGGTTTATCTCCGACGAATCTCGTGGGATTCGGTCGGCATTCGTCTTCGGTGGATCCACGTGGATCTGGTCTTCGTTCATCTGTGTTTGTGTGCCTACAGGTTAGATTTTTTCGTTCTACGCTTCTCTTCAACGACAACGGTTGTTGTTCCGGTGCGCTGGTCATATGGGGCTTAGCACGATGACTTCTCGGTTGTCTACTATAATAAGGCTTGTCCGACTTTGATGAGGGAGGGCGATGACAGTGGCGCGCCTTCGGCTCGCTCCAATGCTTGTAGTCGATGCTAGTTGGTCTGCGGACCTAGTTGTATTTTTTACTTCTGGTGTTCTTTGTACTAACTTAACAGTTGATGAATAGATTGAAAAAAATTCACAAAAAAACATAAGAAAAAAAATTTGCATCGTGTGTAGACCACCTAGCGACAATTACAAGCCCTGGAGCGAGCCGAATGCACAACATCGTCATCGCCCTGCATCACCAGAGTCGGGCAAAACTTCTTGTAGTAAACAGTCGTGGAGTCATCATGTTAAGACCTCAAAGAACCAGCACACCAGAACAGCAACCGTCGCCGACGAAGAGAAGCATACGTCAAAAGGATCAAACTTGTCCGCATGCATTGTTCTAGTGGAATAAAAAGTAGGCTTCTCTACAACAATAGTATGTGGGCCAAGGAGGCACAAGAAGAGGCACAGAAGAAACTAAGTGCAGCAGTGAAAGTGCAACTAATCCTCGGGTGCTTTGGTAATTAATAGCAACATATACATCATTGATTTAATATTCATTGCAAATAGATTTCAGAAAAAAAAATCAATGGTTGGTATGGTAAGGACTAATGGATGTGGACCCTTCAAAATGTCAAGGACAAGAATTGGCTACTCGAAGACTCTACATTTTTTGTTTAGTGATCCAAGATCACATTGAGTCCCTTAGGAAAGCCAATATTATGAAAAAGTGACGAGTTATTGTTGATGAGGTTGTTGCTTAAGTGCTTAGTGATATTACAAAAACCCTCAGTCACTTTCTCAAAACACATTTGTCCATACCCTATTTTTCCCTATCTCGGTCTCACTGAAACTATCCCATCCGGACCCACCAAGATAACCAATACCATTGCCACTGCCAAACCCTAGCAATTCGGTTTGACCAAAAAGGATCTCGGTCCCACCGAGATGGCTTGACCAGGTTTCTGTGATGACATTGTTTCACTTTGGAATCACCGAGTTGAACCAATCAGAATTTCCGAGACTGAGTCCTGCCCTAGCCATTGCACTTTGGTCCCATCGAAAAGCCTAACGTTCATATCTTTTACACTAATCGGTCTCATCGAGTTTTACATTCGGTCTCACCAATTTGGGTGAAGAGTGTGTAATGGTTGGATTTTGGGTGAAGGCTATTTATACCCCCTACACTCCCCACTTACTCTCTAAGACAGCCATCAGAACGAAACACAATTTCCACCATTCGTTTTCTAAGAGAGAACCGCCTACTCAATTGTGTGCAAGCAAGGAAGACACCAGAAGAATCAAGGTACGTTTTGAACGAAAGTTCAATGCCAATGGATTTGAGTGGGGAGAAGATCAATACACCAAGATGAAGTTTATTCCTCAATAAGAGAAGTATGATCCTACTTCCTTCAAGAGGGCACAAGCTCAAGACGATCTTCCACCACAAGACCACAAGCTAAAAGGCAAGGATAAGCTTCAAGAAGAGATTGACTCATTTGAAGAACCACCTCAAGCTTTGGTTAAGTGGGTTCCTAAGGCCCCATCAAGTTCTACTTCATCAAGTGATATCACAACTCCAAGGATTCCCATCAAATTGATGTGGGTCCCAAAGAATAAGAACTAGAGAGTTTTTTAGGGTGACTCCGCCGACAAAAGTCACTCATATTCACTTATGGCAAGGACTCGTGCAACCAACTTTATCAGCATGCACTAGTTCATGGAGTCACAAACCCTGTTGTTGGTCAAACAAGGGACAAGGTACTCAATGCATTCATGGATGTCATCATATGTGCACTTCACTCTATGTATATGGATACCCTTGTTTGTTCCTTGGGGGACTAACCCATGTAGGTATTGAAAGTGCAAAACTCCAAGGATTGCTCCCAACTCTTGATGGTCTACATCAACATTGAGCATTCACATCTATACTATCTACATGAAGTCATCATCCACTACAAAAAATACACTTCCGTGATGATACGTGTTTGTCATAGTAGGTCATGTTTTCTGTCATGTATGTACATCCATGACGATTTTATGACAGAATCAAGATAGTCATACTTGTGTTGTCGTAGAAGTGTTCCATGACAATACCAAAATTATCATCACGAAAATGTTCACTTCTATGACGATAAATGATGCATCATGGAAGTGCTTTCGTCAAGGGTAACCGAGATGCGGCATCCACTGTAACGGGTCGCCATTAAGCTATCGGGTCCGGTCTTTGATCCGATAACCCGTTAACAGCCCGGACCAATGGTGATTTTCCACGTGTAAAATTCTCATTGGCCGAAGGAAACACGTGTCAGCTCGTCATTGGGTTAGATAGGCGCCTATGATATGTCGACACGTGCGAAGGCCCAACATTGGCCCATTTAGCTTACAAAGGCCGGCCCATTTGATTTGGTCAAAAGTTAGCGAGCTGACCCATGAAAAGCTTGTTAACGGTCTGTTCGCATATAGCCCATTTTACGGCCCGGTAACTCACGACCCATTAGGGCTCATCATCAACACAACTACTTTGAGTGTCTATGCATGTGTTGTCTTGCAAATCTTCTTGGGGCAGAGTAGAATCTGTAGAGGCCCTCCGTTTGGAAGGAACACATTTATCCACTTCCTTGCTAATTTCCTTCTGCTTTATTGATTTTGCATTGTCAAGTAAAACTGGCAAGAAAAAGCAATAAAATTCACTCTTCAGAACTCATTCATGCATGATACTGACAAACACAACCTTGATGTAAGGCAAACACATCATACGAGGATGGAATATGTATGAAAACAGGACGACATGTCATATTCACAACTATTTGTGTAAACTAAGCAAAAGTAATTTAGTCGAATTACAAGCAATACAAGTGAGACACTGTATGCAACATGCAAGACAATATCACACTGCCAACCTAGAGAAAGCACCTGGGATGCCAATTTCACCGGAAGACCGCCATCAGTCCCTGCCTTTTTTTTCCTTCCTATTTCTTAATTGTATTGCCTTGTCAAGTCAAACCCAAAAGAAAAATGAATAAAAATCCACTTTTCGGAACTCATTGATGCAGGATGCTGACGAGCACTACTTTAATGTAAGGCGACTGCATGAGAGGATGATTGAATGTGTAAGAGAAAAGCACAGCGTTGCATATTCATAGCTATGATGTGTGATACGTCTCCAGCGTATCTATAATTTATGAAGTATTCATGCTATTATATTATCTGTTTTGGATGTTTAATGGGCTTTATTATACACTTTTATATTATTTTTGGGACTAACCTATTAACCGGAGGCCCAGCCCAAATTGAAGTTTTCTTGCCTATTTCAGTGTTTCGCAGAAAAGGAATATCAAATGGAGTCCAAACGGAATGAAACCTTCAGGAGAGTTATTTTTGGAACGGAAGCAATCCATGAGACTTGGAGTAGACGTTAGGGAAGCAACGAGGAAGCCACGAGGCAGGGAGGCGCGCCCCCACCCTCGTGGGCCCCTCGTGGCTCCCCTGACCAACTTCTTTCGCCTATATATGTCCATATACCCCGAAAACATCGAGGAGCACAATAGATGGGGAGTTCCGCCGCCGCAAGCCTTTGTAGCCACCAAAAACCAATCGGGACCCTGTTCCGGCACCCTGCCGGAGGGGGGATCCATCACCGGTGGCCATCTTCATCATCCCGGCGCTCTCCATGATGAGGAGGGAGTAGTTCACCCTCGGGGCTGAGGGTATGTATCAGTAGCTATGTGTTTGATCTCTCTCTCTCTTTATCTCTCCCGTGTTCTTGATTTGGCACGATCTTGATGTATTGCGAGCTTGGCTATTATAGTTGGATCATATGATGTTTCTCCCCCTCTACTCTCTTGTAATGGATTGAGTTTTCCCTTTGAAGTTATCTTTTCGGATTGAGTCTTTAAGGATTTGAGAACAGTTGATGTATGTCTTGCATGTGCTTATCTGTGGTGAAATGGGATATCACATGATCCACTTGATGTATGTTTTGGTGATCAACTTGCGAGTTCCGTGACCTCGTGAACTTATGCATAGGGGTTGGCACACGTTTTCGTCTTGACTCTTCGGTAGAAACTTTGGGGCACTCTTTGAAGTACTTTGTGTTGGTTGAATAGATGAATCTGAGATTGTGTGATGCATACCGTATAATCATACCCACCGATACTTGAGGTGACATTGGAGTATCTAGGTGACATTAGGGTTTTGGTTGATTTGTGTCTTAATGTGTTATTCTAGTACGAACTCTATGATAGATCGAACGGAGAGAATAGCTTCGTGTTATTTTACTACAGACTCTTGAATAGATCGAGAAGAAAGGATAACTTTGAGGTGGTTTCGTACCCTACAATAATCTCTTCGTTTGTTCTCCGCTATTAGTGACTTTGGAGTGACTCTTTGTTGCATGTTGAGGGATATTTATATGATCCAGTTATGTTATTATTGTTGAGAGAACTTGCACTAGTGAAAGTATGAACCTTAGGCCTTGTTTCGAAGCATTGCAAAACCGTTTGCGCTCACTTTTATTATTAGTCACCTTGCTGTTTTTATAATTTCAGATTACAAAAACCTATATCTACCATCCATATTGCACTTGTATCACCATCTCTTCGCCGAACTAGTGCACCTATACAATTTACCATTGTA
This sequence comes from Triticum dicoccoides, assembly GCF_002162155.2. Lineage (NCBI taxonomy): Eukaryota > Viridiplantae > Streptophyta > Magnoliopsida > Poales > Poaceae > Triticum > Triticum dicoccoides. The sequence goes on from NC_041387.1 coordinate 493,671,560, forward strand.
TTGGGTGTGTTGGGGACACAAGAGACTCTTTGTTATTTGGTTGCAGGGTTGTTTGAGAGAGACCATCTTCGTCCTACGCCTCCCACGGATTGATAAACCTTAGGTCATCCACTTGAGGGAAATTTGCTACTGTCCTACAAACCTTTGCACTTGGAGCCCCAACAACGTCTACAAGAAGAAGGTTGCGTAGTAGACATCAAGCTCTTTTCTGGCGCCGTTGCCGGGGAGGTGAGTGCTTGAAGGTATATCTTTAGATCTTGCAATCGAATCTTTTAGTTTCTTGTTTTATCACTAATTTAGTCTATAAAAGAAAATTACAAAAAAATGGAATTGATTTTGCCTCATATGCTTCATCTTTTTAATATCTTTCGTGAGAATGATGGAAAGGAAAATTATGCTCAAGTGCTAGAAGAAGAAGTCTATAAAATGTTTGGCACTAAATCCTTGAATGATGAGCATGATTACAATGTTGTTTGTATGAAATCTTTGAATATCCATAGTACTAATGATGATTGCACTAGTCATGATGAAAATGTCTCTTATAAGCATGTCAATTTTTGTGGAGTGCATAGAGTTTGCAAGTACACACCAAATAGAGAAGATAGATTTTGCAAGAGGCATAAGTATTTATAAACTAAATGGTTGCAAGAGAGGCTAGAAGTTTGTGCTGAAAATGTAAAATTTCTTTGCCATCCTTGTGAACTTTGCAATGAACGTATCATTTAAATACCCAATGAAAATTGTTTCATGATCAAACCGTGTCCAAAAATTGTGATGACTTGATTTCCCCTGCACATCATAATGAACTTAGTTTGCTTACGGGTTATGAAGAAATAAAATGTTTAACTAAAGATATGCCAGAATTTGTCCTTGATAAAGTTCTTGATTTTGATCTAGAAGAAATTTTTTATGTATTGTGCGGTGAATTGCATTGAAAATCGGTATATTGCCAATTACATAAAGAAAAGAAAGCAAATAGAAGATGAAGAGAATACTAATGAAAGGGAAGGGACTTCCCAATATCCTCCTATTATTTCTTGTGATGAATCAGGTAACGAGGAGGAGCTTTCTATTCAACCAATCTCATTAATAAGAAGCTCAAAAAGGAGGGTTAAACCCACACATGATGTGAAGAAGAAAAAGAAAAGATGGAGAAGCAAAGGTAGAAAGGTATCCCTTCCAAATGATGTTGCTCCTATTACTCATTGTGATGATGATAATTGCTATACTATTGGTGCTATCCATACTATTAATGATGAGAGTGATTATGCTTATGATATGAAAAGGCCCAAGCTTGGGGATGCTATGTTTGATGAGAATGACATATTTGAGAATATATTTGCTGAAATTAATGTTTGTCCCAAGCTTGGGGATGCTATGTTCAATGAAGATGATATTTTTAGCCTCCCAAGTTTTGATGTGCAAATTTATTATGATGATAGCATGCCTCCTATTTATGATGGTTATATTGATGAAAGTGGGTTTTGGAAGAGTGTCAACTTTAGGAAGTACTGATCCACTATTTTAGAGGGTTTTGAATCTTATAATATTTATGAAAGTTGATTTGGAGAGTTCATGACTTTATTTTGTGATGAATCCGCTATCTTGGAAGAGGTTTCAATTGATTATGATGAGAACAAAGTTGCTACTTATGATGATTATTGTGATGAAATTTATGCTATAAAAAGTAGTGATGGTTATATTTATAAAACTTGTTATGATTATGATTACCCTTTTTCTGAACATTACTCTTTTAATGTGGAAAAAATTTATAGTATTCGAGTCTCTTATGATACTCCCACTATTCCGAATGAGAAGAATTTTTCGTATGTGGAGAGTACTAAAATGTCTATGCTTGTAGATCATGAAAAGAATGCTTTATGTGATGCTTATATTGTTGAATTCATTCATGATGCTACTGAAAATTATTATGAGGGAGGAACATATGCTTGTAGGAATTGCAATAATATCAAGTTTCCTCTCTATGGGTTGAAAATCTTGAAGTTATGCTTGTTTTGCCTTCCTATGCTAGTTGATTATTGTTTCCATAAGTTGTTTGCTCAAAAAATCCCTATGCATAGGAAGTGGGTTAGGATTAAATGTGTTTGTCATATTCTCCATGATGCTCTCTTTATGTTTCAATTCTTATCCTTTTATGTGAGCATCATTGAAATCATCATGCCTAGCTAGGGGCGTTAAACGATAGCGCTTGTTGGGAGGCAACCCAATTTTATTTTTATACTTTGCTTTTGCTCATGTTTAGTAATAAATAATTCATCTAGCCTCTGTTTAGATGTGGTTTTATGTTTTAATTAGTGTTTGTGCCAAGTAGAACCTTTGGGAAGACTTGGGTGAAGTCTATGCTATCTTGCTGTAAAAACTAGTAACTTTTGCGCTCACGAGATTAGATGACATGTTTTACTGGGTTGATTCTTTTTGTAGATGATATAATAGACAAATTCCTCAGGTCCACCAATTTATTTCAGAATTTTTGGAGTTCCAGAAGTATACGTTTGATACAGATTACTACAGACTGTTCTGTTTTTGACAGATTCTGTTTTCTATGTGTTGTTTGCTTATTTTGATGAATCTATGAGTAGTATCGGAGGGTATGAACCATAGAGAAGTTGGAACAAAGTATATATTACACCAATATGAATTTATAACGAGTTCACAACAGTACCTAGGTGGTGATTTATTTTTCTTATACTAACGGAGCTTACGAGTTTTGTGTTGAGTTTTGTGTTGTGAAGTTTTCAAGTTTTGGGTAAAGATTCGATGGAATATGGAATAAGGGATGGCAAGAGCCTAAGATTGGGTATGACGAAGGCACCCCAAGGTAATATTCAAGTACAACCAAGAGCCTAAGCTTGGGGATGCCCCAGAAGGCATCCCCTCTTTCGTCTTCGTTCATCGTTAACTTTACTTGGAGCTATATTTTTTCACCACATGATATGTGTTTTGCTTGGAGCATCATTTTCTTTTAGTATTTTCTTGATGTTATTTATAATAATGATTTGCATATCTATTTTCAATAAAAATGTCAAGGGTAGCCTTTACCATGCTTATTTTGCAAGTATACATGTTGTTGTTTCAAAACAGAAAGTTTACCGCAGTTGCGAAAATTCCCTAGAAAAGTCAGAGAATGATATAATATTGAAACTTTTTGAATATTGAGCTCTGATAAATATTATATAGTGTAGTATTTTTCTCATAATTTTTGGAGTTAGGGAAGTATGATGAAGCTTGCATTCTTTACAGACTATACTGTTTTGGCAGATTGCTGTTATGTTTGCATTGTTTGCATATGCTTGCTTGTTTAATGATTCTATTTGAGGATAGGAGTATTAAATATGAAGAGAAATTTAGTATGCAATGTTGAATAATAATTTTAGTGATTTGTTACAGTAGAAAATTATAAGGTTTTTGCATTGGTTTATACTAACTTATCTCACGAGTTCTTGTTGAGTTTTGTGTGGATGAAGTTTTTTGAGATTTAGGAAAACCATGATATGAGAGGAATTAAGGAGACACAAAAGCTCAAGCTTGGGAATGCCCAAGGCACCCAAGATAATATTCTAAGAAGTCTCAAGCATCCAAGCTTGGGGATGCCCCGGTAGGCATCCCACCTTTCTTCTTCAACAATTATCAGTTAATATCGGTTGAACCTAAGTTTTTGCTTCTTCACATGATGTGTGCTATCCTTGAAATGTAATTTTGTTTTGTTTTGCTTGCTGCTTGAATAAAATACATTATATCTGAAATTCTTAAATTAGAGAGAGTCTTCACATAGTTAAATAATTGTTTGACTACTCATTGACCTTCACTTATATCTTTTTGGAGTAGTTTTTCATTTACTTGTGTGCTTCACTTATATCCTATGAGTAAATGGTTGAATTAGTTGAATATCATAAATATGAAATTATATATGTTTCATATGCTTATCCCATGGGGAGTAATGACTTCACATATAAGAAGTATAGGTGGTAAATTTATTGAATGTTAGCAAACATTGTATTAGTCACTTGAACAATTCATGAAAGAATATTGAAGGAAGAGAGATTTCACATATAAATGTACTATCTTGGACATCTTTTGTAATTGTGAGCACTCATTAAAATATGACATGCTAAAAGGTTGATGTTGGACAAGGAAGACAACGTAATGGGTTATGTTTTCCTATATCTGAAAAGTTATATTGTCATGGATCATCCAACATGCTGAGCTTGCCTTTCTCCCTCGTGCTAGCCAAATTCTTTGCACTACATGGAGATACTACTTGTGCTTCCGAATATCCCTTAAACTAGTTTTGCCACGAGAGTCCACCATACCTACCTATGGATTGAGTAAGATCCTTCAAGTAAGTTGTCATCGGTGCATGCAATAAAATTTGCTCTTTAAATATGTATGATCTATTAGTGCGAAGAAAATAAGCTTTATACGAACTTGTGATAGGGAAGAAATAAAAGCGATGGACTGCATAATAAAGGTCTCTATCACAAGAGGCAATATAAAGTGACGTTTTTTTGCATTAAGATTTTGTGCATCCAACCATAAAAGCGCATGACAACCTCTGCTTCCCTCTGCGAAGGGCCTATCTTTTACTTTTACCTTCTACCCTTATACAAGAGTCACGGTGATCACCACCTTTCCTTTTTACACTTTTTCCTTTGGCAAGCACTTTGTGTTAGAGTGATCTGGATATATATATATATATCCACTTGGATGTAGGTGTTCAGAAATTATTATTGTTGACATTAACCTTGAAGTAAAAGGTTGGGAGGCGAAACTATAAGCCCCTACCTTTCTTTGTGTTTGATTAAGACTTTGAACCCATAAATATCACGTGAGTGTTAGAATTTGTGAAATATTAAATGATAGTTGAGTATTTGAAGTTTGCTAAATCAAATCTATGACATAGACCCTTCTTGAAAATAAGATGAATTGCAATTGTTTGATGACTGATAATGAAGTTTGCTAGTTTTCAAGAAAGTTTATGGTCTATCCTTTAACATGTGAATAGCTTGTTACTTGATCATGAAAAGTTTTATGAGATGAGCTACTATTATGACATATATTCATGCTAGAAAAGGTGACTGAAATTATCATTGATCAAACTTGTGCACCTGCTAGCATTCACACTTCATAAATTCTTTCTTTTATCATTTACCTACTCGAGGATGAGCATGAATTAAGCTTGGCGATGTTGATACGTCTTCAACGTATCTATAATTTATGAAGTATTCATGCTATTATATTATCTGTTTTGGATGTTTAATGGGCTTTATTATACACTTTTATATTATTTTTGGGACTAACCTATTAACCGGAGGCCCAGCCCAAATTAAAGTTTTCTTGCCTATTTCAGTGTTTGGCAGAAAAGGAATATCAAACGGGGTCTAAACAGAATGAAACCTTTGGGAGAGTTATTTTTGGAACGGAAGCAATCCAGGAGACTTGGAGTAGACGTCAGGGAAGCAACAAGGAAGCCACGAGGCAAGGAGGCGTGCCCTACCCCTTGGGCGCGCCCCCACCCTCGTGGGCCCCTCGTGGCTCCCCTGACCGACTTCTTTCGCCTATATATGTCCATATACCCGAAAACATCGAGGAGCACAATAGATCGGGATTTCCGCTGCCACAAGCCTCTGTAGCCACCAAAAACCAATCGGGACCCTGTTCCGGCACCCTGCCGGAGGGGGGATCCATCATCGGTGGCCATCTTCATCATCCCGTCGCTCTCCATGACGAGGAGGGAGTAGTTCACCCTCGGGGCTGAGGGTATGTACCAGTAGCTATGTGTTTGATCTCTCTCTCCCGTGTTCTTGATTTGGCACAATCTTGATGTATTGCGAGCTTTGCTATTATAGTTGGATCATATGATGTTTCTCCCCCTCTACTCTCTTGTAATGGATTGAGTTTTCCCTTTGAAGTTATCTTTTCGGATTGAGTCTTTAAGGATTTGGGAACACTTGATGTATGTCTTGCATGTGCTTATCTGTGGTGATAATGGGGTATCACGTGATCCACTTGATGTATGTTTTGGTGATCAACTTGCGAGTTTCGTGACCTCGTGAACTTATGCATAGGGGTTGGCACACGTTTTCGTCTTGACTCTTCGGTAGAAACTTTGGGGCACTATTTGAAGTACTTTGTGTTGGTTGAATAGATGAATCTGAGATTGTGTGATGCATATCGTATAATCATACCCACCGATACTTGAGGTGACATTGGAGTATCTAGGTGACATTAGGGTTTTGGTTGATTTGTGTCTTAATGTGTTATTCTAGTACGAACTCTATGATAGATCGAACGGAAAGAATAGCTTCGTGTTATTTTACTACAGACTCTTGAATAGATCGAGAAGAAAGGATAACTTTGAGATGGTTTCGTAACCTACAATAATCTCTTCGTTTGTTCTCCGCTAGTAGTGACTTTGGAGTGACTCTTTGTTTCATGATGAGGGATAGTTATATGATCCAGTTATGTTATTATTGTTGAGAGAACTTGCACTAGTGAAAGTATGAACCTTAGGCCTTGTTTCGAAGCATTGCAATACCGTTTACGCTCACTTTTATTATTAGTTACCTTGCTGTTTTTATAAATTCATATTACAAAAACCTATATCTACCATCCATATTGTACTTGTATCACCATCTCTTCGCCGAACTAGTGCACCTATACAATTTACCATTGTATTGGGTGTGTTGGGGACACAAGAGACTCTTTGCTATTTGGTTGCAGGGTTGTTTGAGAGAGACCATATTCATCCTACGCCTCCCACGGATTAATAAACCTTAGGTCATCCACTTGAGGGAAATTTGCTACTATCCTACAAACCTCTGCACTTGGAGGCCCAACAACGTCTACAAGAAGAAGATTGTGTAGTAGACATCAAGCTCTTTTATGGCGTCGTTGCCGGGGAGGTGAGTGCTTGCAGGTATATCTTTAGATCTTGCAATCGAATCTTTCAGTTTCTTGTTTTATCACTAATTTAGTCTATAAAAGAAAATTACAAAAAATGGAATTGAGTTTGCCTCATACGCTTCATCTTTTTAGTATCTTTCGTGAGAATGATGGAAAGGAAAATTGTGCTCAAGTGCTAGAAGAAGAAGTCTATAAAATGTTTGGCACTAAATCCTTGAATGATGAGCATGATTGCAATGTTGTTAGTATGAACTCTTTGAATATCCATAGTACTAATGATGATTGCACTAGTCATGATGAAAATGTCTCTTATAAGCATGTCAATTTTTGTGGAGTGCATAGAGTTTGCAAGTACACACCAAATAGAGAAGATAGATTTTGCAAGAGGCATAAGTATTTATAAACTAAATGGTTGCAAGAGAGGCTAGAAGTTTGTGCTGAAAATTTAAAATTTCTTTGCCATCCTTGTGAACTTTGCAATGAACGTGATCATTTAAATACCCAATGCAAATTGTTTCATGATCGAACCATGTCCAAAAATTGTGATGACTTGATTTCCCTTGCACATCATAATGAACTTAGTTTGCTTACGGGTTATGAAGAAATAAAACGTTTAACTAAAGATATGCTAGAATTTGTCCTTGATAAAGTTCTTGATTTTGATCTAGAAGAAATTTTTATATATTGTGCGGTGAATTGCATGATAAATCCTTATATTGCCAATTACATAAAGAAAAGAAAGCAAATAGAAGATGAAGAGAATACTAATGAAAGGGAAGAGACTTCCCAATATCCTCCTATTATTTCTTATGATGAATCAGGTAACGAGGAGAAGCTTTCTATTCAACCAATCTCATTAATAAGAAGCTCAAAAAGGAGGGTTAAACCCACACATGATGTGAAGAAGAAAAAGAAAAGATGGAGAAGCAAAGGTAGAAAGGTATCCCTCCCAAATGATGTTGCTCCTATTACTCATTGTGATGATGATAATTGCTATACTATTGGTGCTATCCATACTATTAATGATGAGAGTGATTATGCTTATGATATGAAAAGGCCCAAGCTTGGGGATGCTATGTTTGATGAGAATGACATATTTGAGAATATATTTGCTGAAATTAATGTTTGTCCCAAGCTTGGGGATGCTATGTTCAATGAACATGATATTTTTAGCCTCCCAAGTTTTGATGTGCAAATTTATTATGATGATAGAATGCCTCCTATTTATGATGGTTATATTGATGAAAGTGGGCTTGTAAGAGTGTCAACTTTAGGAAGTAATGATCCACTATTTTGGAGGGTGTTGAATCTTATAATATTTATGAAAGTGGATTTGGAGAGGTCATGACTTTATTTAGTGATGAATCCGCTATCTTGGAAGAGGTTTCAATTGATTATGATGAGAACAAAGTTGCTACTTATGATGATTATTGTGATGAAGCTTACGCTATAAAAAGTAGTGATGATTACATTTATAAAACTTGTCATGATTATGATTACCTTTTTTCTGAACATTACTCTTTTAATGTGGAAACAATCTATAGTATTCGAGTCTCTTATGATACTCCCACTATTCCGAATGAGAAGAATTTTGCTTATGTGGAGAGTAATAAAATTTCTATGCTTGTAGATCATGAAAAGAATGCTTTATGTGATGGTTATATTGTTGAATTCATTCATGATGCTACTGAAAATTATTATGAGGGAGGAACATATGCTTGTAGGAATTGCAATAATATCAAGTTTCCTCTCTATGCATTGAAAATCTTGAAGTTATGCTTGTTTTGCCTTCCTACTAGATCATAAAGGCGCGCGTTGCTGCGCTCGTCCATTTTAACAAAGGGAGATGTAAATACTTCGCAAAACTCAGGTGGTATAAATATTTTGAGTAACATTGAAGAATCCAGAATGTTGGCATATCTAACGACATCAAATATCAACATGTCTAACACAATGGAGAGGAGGATGTCAGTATATTATTATGAAATGAAAATACAATCACACGTAAATGATTATTGTTCCTTCTATTCATCTAGATATGTTGTGTGTAAGCAATGAATTATTTTGAGATTTGGTTCTTGTATCAAGGAACTCGGTATGAACTGTAACAATGTAGAAAAATTTACGTGATGCTAGAAACATAAGGGTTAATCATTCCACTATACATTTTATTTTGATCAGCTCCGGTGGTTGGAGGCTCCATCCAGTAGTTGGAATGTGTATTTAGTTATTTATATTCAACTTGTGTTCTGCCGGATCCTGCAACGTAGCTCATTGTTAGTTACCAAGGATGTTAAATGTTAGAAAAATCATATAACGGAGTGTGCTGCTCCGCAGCCATTGACTCGAGCATTGAAGCACATGTTATGCACCAAATAAAAAGATTGGGGAATCCATATCAGCGGAACAAGCAGAAAGCAACGAAATTGTTGAACATCAGATGAATTGTACAGAAATAGAAACCTCAAATAACATCTGATTTTATTCACGAATGACGAATGGACGTGACTGCCCTAACCAACTCCGCGATGGGGGATCTTAGTGGAAGGGGAGCAGAGGATAACTTTATACTTGTATGAACTGTTGCTTGGCCAACTTGACAGGGATGTTCCGCACCTTGGGTTAGAGTTTACCTTGTTGATGTGGAACATCATTGTCGTCGTCGTCTTCTAGATCCCGCTATCAATCCAACGTCTCAACGCAGCAGGCCATTGAATCGTCGCGATCGTTGGTGATCTCACAGGTCGCGGAGAACGGGAGATGGGAGGAGTTGTAGGAGGCGATCAATGGAGAGGTTTAGAGATGGGGGAGGCACCACGTCCACCCATCCATCTTCTCCTTCGTAGTATGCCGACGGAGTCGAGCGGCGAGGGATGGGAAACAATGATGGTTTTTGAATTGTACAGATATATATAAGTCTGTCTGCTTTATTTTTTGAGGGAAAAGTTTGTCTGCTTTTCTTTTTTGAGATAAAAAAGTTTGTCTGCTCGAGTGTGCACGCAAGTACGAGATCTGGACCGTGCGGTTCACAGCATGTCGGCCTATTAACCACAGAGCATGCAAGTCGGTCGCCGGAGCAGCAGCCCAAGAGACGTTTGGTCGGCCCATAACGAGCAGTCTGGCGCAAAAATGGGCCCAAGCACGTGAAGTGGGAGCGATTAAGAATGTTTAGCTAGCAGATCTGAAGCGTTGAGTCCACAAATCGGACGGTTTAGAGTGTCAAATCGTTGTGGAAGGCCCTAGCTGGCTTAGTTTTACTGTTTCTCAATGCTAGTTGATTATTGTTCCCATAAGTTGTTTGCTCAAATAATCCATATGCATAGGAAGTGGGTTAGGCTCAAATGTGTTAGTCATATTCTCCATGATGTTCTCTTTATGTTTCAACCGCCGACCCCAACCGCCGCCGCTCCCGACCCCAACCGCCCCCGACCCCAACCGCCGCCACTCCCGACCCCCATCGCCCTCGCCACCCCGCCGTGCCGGTCCACCACCCGCCATCCTGCGATCCGCTGCGCCCCCTACAACCACCGCCCCGATTCCCTCGCTGCCCTCGCCGCCCTGCGGCCTCTCACTTCACCGCCCTGACGCCCTCACCGCCACGACGCCCCGATAACAAGGCGCCCCACCGCCTCGACAACCAGGGGCCACGCCATCCGGACGCCCTAGCCGCCCCAACACTCTGCCGCCTCGGTGCCCCGCCGACCCACTCCGGTGAGCTCCCCCCTGTTTCTTTTTTCTTTTTTTCTACTGCTAGTAGTTATGTTAGTTAGTACTATTAGTAAGCGGCTTAGTTCAGGAGCAGTCCAATAGCCAGCCGCTTCTATGATTCTGTCCACGCACACACATGACAGAGTAAACGATGATATTGGTAACTGAATGTGTAGCTGCTATTCAGATTCATTGTGAAATCCCCAACTGAATGTGTATCTGCTTTTCACATTACGAGAGAAATAGTTGTAAATGACATTGAGTGAGGGTCTGCTTAATTTCATTAGCAGGAAAAAAGAATTGTCTTTCAATGGTAGGCAATAGAGCATCTCTTGATTTATCGTTGAATTGTAAGTTATAGACACCCGGTTAAGCTTGCACATCTTTTTTCTATGGATTTCACAGAGCAAGATTCGATGCATATATAACTTGATTACATTTATTAGGAGGGAGTTTTTTTCAAGTGAATCATGGTGTTATCATGTTGTAGTATTCTCCCTCTATTTTGTAATTTTCTTAATCTTTTGAGATATTGTTGCTATTGTGAAATTTGTATTGCTGTGAACCAATTGGCTTGACTATTAGGGTGCAAAAAAAATTGAACACCCAATGTTGATTTTCTAGATCCCCCACTTTTGTTAGTTTGGTTAGTTTGATTTTCTAGGTTAGTTAGGTTAGTTCTAGGTTAGTTAGGTTAGTTCTAGGTTAGTTAGGTTAGTTTCTAGGTTACTTTGTAGGTTAGTTCTTGAAAAAAATTATTAGGAGAAGAAAAGAAGAAGAAGAATAAGAAGGGGAGGGGGAGGAGAAGAAGAAAAAGGGGAGGCGAAGAAGAAGAAGAAGAAGAGGAGGAGGAGGAGGAGGAGGAGAAAAGGGGCATGAGAAGAAAAGAAGAAGAAGAAGAGGAGGAGGAGGAGGAGGAGAAGAAGAAGATCATCGGTCCCCGACACACCGACCCCCGACACGACACCCTGAGACCGCCTTGACACCCCGACACAACACTACCGACACCCCGACCCCCAACACCACCGACACCCCGACACCATCGACACCCTGACACGACACCC
>NC_041387.1:493683743-493716286 GCF_002162155.2 Triticum dicoccoides
TACACGACACCCATATCTCGCCTCGACACCTCAACACCCCGACCCCCGACACGACACCCCGAGACCGCATTGACACCCCGACACGACACCCCGACCCTGCCTCGACACCCCGACACCGTGACCCCGGTAGAGCTCCCCGACCCCGACATGGCACCCCCCGACCCTGCTACGTCTTGAGCTTGCGTTGGTTTTCCTTGAAGAGGAAAGGGTGATGCAACACAGTAGTGTAAGTATTTCCCTCAGTTTTTGAGAACCAAGGTATCAATCCAGTAGGAGGATCCTCAAGTCCCATGAACCTACACAAACAGACAAAGAACTCGCAATCAACGCGATAAAGGGGTTGTCAATCCCTTCACGGCCACTTGCGAAAGTGAGATCCGATAGAGATAATATGATAAGATAAATATATTTTTGGTATTTTATAATATAGATGCAGAAAGTAAAGATGCAAATAAAAGTAGATTGAAAGCTTATATGATAAAAGATAGACCCGGGGGCCATAGGTTTCACTAGAGGCTTCTCTCAAGATAGCATAAGTATTACGGTGGGTGAACAAATTACTGTCGAGCAATTGATAGAAAAGCGAATAATTATGAGATTATCTAGGCATGATCATGTATATAGGCATCACGTCCGTGACAAGTAGACCGACTCCTGCCTGCATCTACTACTATTACTCCACACATCGACTGCTATCCAGCATGCATCTAGAGTATTAAGTTCATAAGAACAGAGTAACGCATTAAGAAAGATGACATGATGTGGAGGGATAAACTCAAGCAATATGATATAAACCCCATCTTTTTATCCTCGATGGCAACAATACAATACGTGCCTTGCAACCCTTACTGTCACTGGGTAAGGACACCGCAAGATTGAACCCAAAGCTAAGCACTTCTCCCATGGAAAGAAAGATCAATCTAGTAGGCCAAATCAAACCGATAATTCGAAGAGACTTGCAAAGATAACTCAATCATGCATAAAAGAATTTAGAGAAGATTCAGATATTACTCATAGATAAACTTGATCATAAACCAACAATTCATCGGATCTCGACAAACACACCGGAAAAAGAGTTTACATCGAATAGATCTCCATAAGAGAGGGGGAGAACATTGTATTGAGATCCAAAAAGAGAGAAGAAGCCATCTAGCTAATAACTATGGACCCGAAGGTCTGTGGTAAACTACTCACAACTCATCGGAAGGGCTATGGTGTTGATGTAGAAGCCCTCCATGGTGGATTCCCCCTCCGGCAGAACACCGGCAACGGCTCCAAGATGGGATCTCGCGGATACAGAAGGTTACGGTGGCGGAAATATTTCTTCGGTGGCTCCCTGGATGTTTTTGGGGTATGTAGGCTTATATAGGAGGAAGAAGTACGTCGGTGGCAGCTCGAGGGGCCCAGGAGACAGGGGGCGCGCCCAGGAGGGGTGGGTGCACCCTCCTATCTCCTGGCCCCCTCGTTTGCTTCTTGACTTGCACTCCAAATTCTTCGGATCACGTTCGTTCCAAAAATCACGCTCCCGAAGGTTTCATTCCGTTTGACTTCGTTTGATATTCCTTTTCTTCGAAATACTAAAATAGGCAAAAAAAACAGCAATACGGGCTGGGCCTCCGGTTAGTAGGTTACTCCCAAAAATGATATAAATGTGTAAAATAAAGCCCATAAACATTCAAAACAGGTAATATAATAGCATGGAACAATCAAAAATTATAGATACGTTGGAGACATATCAAGCATCCCCAAGCTTAATTCCTGCTCGTCCTCGAGTAGGTAAATGATAAAAACATATTTTTTGATGTGGAATGCTTCCTAGCATAATTCTCAATGTAATTCTCTTTATTGTGGCATGAATGTTCAGATCCAAATGATTCAAAATAAAAGTTCATATTGACAAAAGAAATAGTAATACTTCAAGCATACTAATAAAAGCAATCATGTCTTCTCAAAATAACATGGCTAAAGAAAGTTCATCCTTACAAAATCATATAGTTAGGCTATGCTTCATTTTCGTCACACAAAGATGTTCCCAACTTCTACACCCCCGATGACAAGCCAAGCAATTGTTTCGTACTTAAATAATCTCAAACTTTTTCAACCTTCACGCAATACATGAGCGTGAGCCATGAATATAGCACTATGGGTGGAATAGAATAATGATTGGGGATTGTGTGGAGAAGACAAAAAGGAGAAAATCTCACATTGACAAGGATAGTCAACGGGCTATGGAGATGCCCATCAATTGATGTCAACATGAGGAGCAGGGATTGCCATGCAACGGATGCACTAGAGCTATAAATGAATGAAAGCTCAACAAAAGAAAACTAGTGGGTGTGCATCCAACTTGCTTGCTCACGAAGACCTGGGGAATTTGAGGAAGCCCATCATAGGAATATACAAGCCAAGTTCTATAATGAAAATTTCCCACTAGTATATGAAAGTGACAACATATGAGACTCACTATATGAAAAACATGGTGCTACTTTGAAGCACAATATATGATACTCACTATATAAAGAACATGGTGCTACTTTGAAGCACAAGTGTGGAAAAAGAGATAGTAACATTGCCCCTTTTTATTTATTTATTTTTCTTTTATTTTTCTTTTTTTTCTTTGGTCTTTTTTTCTTTTGGCCTTTTTTCTTTCTTTGGGACAATGCTCAAATAATGATGATCATCACACTTTTATTGATTACAACACATGAACTACAACTCGAAACTAGAACAAGATATGCCTCTATATGAATGCCTCCGGCGGTGTACCGGGATGGTGCAATGAATCAAGAGTGACATGTATGAAAAATTATGCAGGGTGGCTTTGCCACAAATACGATGTCAACTACATGATCATGCAATGGCAATATGACAAAAGTAATATATGTCATGATGATGATGAACCAAACGGTGGAAAGTTGCATGGCAATATATCTCGGAATGGCTATGGAAATGCCATAAATAGGTAGGTATGGTGGCTGTTTTGAGGAAGATATAAGGAGGTTTATGTGTGATAGAGCGTATCATATCACGGGGTTTGGATGCACCGGTGAAGTTTGCACCAACTCTCAAGGTGAGAAAGGGCAATGCACGGTACAAAAGAGGCTAGCAATGATGGAAAGGTAGAAGTGCGTATAATCCATGGACTCAACATTAGTCAAAAGAACTCATATACTTATTGCAAAAATTTAGAAGTCATCAAAAATCAAGCACTACGCGCGTGCTCCTAGAGGGATAGATTGGTAAGAAAAGACCATCGCTCGTCCCGACCGCCACTCATAAGGATGCACAAGCCAGGTACACTTCATGTTTCAAATTTGTTACACAACTTTAACCATACGTGCATGCTACGTGATTTGCTAACTTCAACACAAGCATTCTTTAAATTCATAATCACCCAACTAGCATGACTTTAATATCACTACCTCCATATATCAAAACAATTATCAAGTATCAAATTGATCATAGCATCCAATTCACTTCCTATGATAGTTTTTATTATACCCAACTTAGATGCTCATCATTCTAGGACCAATTTATAACCATAGAAAATACCATGCTGTTCTAAAAGACTCAAAATAATATAAGTGAAGCATGAGAGATCAACAATTTCTTCAAAATTAATCCACCGCCGTGGTCTAAAAGATATAAGTGAAGCACTAGAGCAAAAACTATCTAGCTCAAAAGATATAAGTGAAGCACAAGAGCAAAAACTATCTAGCTCAAAAGATATAAGTGAAGCACATAGAGTATTCTAATAAATTTCAATCAAGTAGGCTTCTCCCAAAAGGTGTGTTACAACAAGGATGATTGTGGTAAACTAAAAAGCAAAGACTAATATCATACACGACGCTCCAAGCAAAGCACATATCATGTGGCGAATAAAAATATAGCTCCAAGTAAAGTTAGCAATGAACGAAGACGAAAGAGGGGATGCCTTCCCGGGGCATCCCCAAGCTTAGTCTTTTGGCTATTCTTGAATATCTTGGGGTGCCTTGGGCATCCCCAAGCTTATGCTCTTGCCACTCCTTATTCCATAGTCCATCAAATCTTTACCCAAAACTTGAAAACTTCACAACACAAAACTCAACAGGAAATCTCATAAGCTCCGTTAGTGAAAGAAAATAAAACCATCACATAAGGTACTGTAATGAACTCATTCTTTATTTATATTGGTGTTAAACCTACTGTATTCCAAGTTCTCTATGGTTCATAGCACTTAATACTAGACATGGATGCATCAAAATAAGCAAACAACACACGAAAGGTAGAATCTGTCAAAAATAGAACAGTCTGTAGCAATCTGTAACTAACGCAAACTTTTGGAACTTTAAAAATCCTACAAAAATAGGACGTCCTAAACAATTTGTTTATTGAACAGAAGCAAAAAGAATCAATGCAAAATCTCGTTTCTGTGATTTACTGAATTTTTTCTCGTGAGCGCAAAGTTTCTGTTTTTCAGCAGAATCAAATCAACTCATATCATAGGTTATCCTATAGGTTCTACTTGGCACAAACACTAAATAAAACATGAAAACACATCTAAACAGAAAGTAGATGCAAAATTTATTACTAAACAGGAACAAAAACAAAAAACACAAAGAAAATTGGGTTTCCTCGCAACTAGCACTATCGTTTAACGCCCCTATCTAGGCATAAAAGCGAAGAATCCGGGAGGTTCTTTACGTTTCCCTTCATACTCGGACATTTTTAGATCTAAAGAATTCAACCGCTTATTGCAAAGGGTAATCAACATATTCATGCAGTGAAGATTTCCGCTAACACTTTTAAGAGGCTCAAGAGATTTTTGTAATATTTTTGTTACTTCGCAAATCTTTCCAAACACTTGGGTTTCTTCTTGGGTAGGATGTGGTCCTCCCTTTTGAGGTAGTGTTCCCACTATTCCCTCTATAATTTCATGCGCAATACTAGGATCAATTTCAATGAAATTTCCCTTGGCAATGCAGTCCAAGAGTTGTCTATGCGTCATGTTTAGCCCAACATAAAAATTGCAAAGAAGAATTCTAAAGTTCACCTCTAGGGTGCACTTGCGATAAGATTCCATCATCCTATACCAAGCATCTTTTAAGTTTTCTCCTTGCCTTTGCTTGAAGTGAAGAACTTCAAACTCGGGAGACATAGGAGCGGATAAGGAACTAGCCATACCGACAAGGTAAATGATCTAACACACGAGCAAACGGAAAAAGGGCAAGCGAAAGAAAGAGGAAGAAGAAGGCAAGCAGAAAAGAGAGGAGATTGGGAAAGAAAGGGCGAATAAAACGACAAGGGTGAAGTGGGGGAGAGGAAAACGAGAGGCAAATGGCAAATAATGTAAATGCGAGGGAGATGAGTTTGTGATGGGTACTTGGTATGTCTTTACTTGAGCGAAGAACTCCCCGGCAACGGCGCCAGAAATCCTTCTTGCTACGTCTTGAGCTTGCGTTGGTTTTCCTTGAAGAGGAAAGGGTGATGCAGCACAGTAGCGTAAGTATTTCCCTCAGTTTTTGAGAACCAAAGTATCAATCCAGTAGGAGGCTCCTCACAAGTCCCATGAACCTACACAAACAAACAAAGAACTCGCAACCAACGCGATAAAGGGGTTGTCAATCCCTTCACGACCACTTGCGAAAGTGAGATCTGATAGAGATAATTGATAAGATAAATATATTTTTGGTATTTTATAGTATAGATGCAGAGAGTAAAGATGCAAATAAAAGTAGATTGAAAGCTTATATGATAAAAGATAGACCCGGGGGCCATAGGTTTCACTAGAGGCTTCTCTCAAGATAGCATAAGTATTAGGGTGGGTGAACAAATTACTGTCGAGCAATTGATAGAAAAGTGAATAATTATGAGATTATCTAGGCATGATCATGTATATAGGCATCACGTCCGTGACAAGTAGACCGACTCCTGCCTGCATCTACTACTATTACTCCACACAACGACCGCTATCCAGCATGCATCTAGAGTATTAAGTTCATAAGAACAGAGTAACGCATTAAGAAAGATGACATGATGTAGAGGGATAAACTCAAGCAATATGATATAAACCCCATCTTTTTATCCTTGATGGCAACAATACAATACGTGCCTTGCAACCCTTTCTGTCACTCGATAAGGACACCACAAGATTGAACACAAAGCTAAGCACTTCTCCCATTGCAAGAAAGATCAATCTAGTAGGCCAAACCAAACCGATAATTCAAAGAGACTTGCAAAGATAACTCAATCATACATAAAAGAATTCAGAGAAGATTCAGATATTACTCATAGATAAACTTGATCATAAACCCACAATTCATCGGATCTCGACAAACACACCACAAAAAGAGTTTACATCGAATAGATCTCCACAAGAGAGGGGGAGAACATTGTATTGTGATCCAAAAAGAGAGAAGAAGCCATCTAGCTAATAACTATGGCCCCGAAGGTCTGTGGTAAACTACTCACAACTCATTGGAAGGGCTATGGTGTTGATGTAGAAGCCCTCCATGGTGGATTCCCCCTCTGGCAGAACGCCGACGACGGCTCCAAGATGGGATCTCGTGGATACAAAAGGTTACGGTGGCGGAAATATTTCTTTGGTGGCTCCCTGGATGTTTTTTGTGTATGTAGGCTTATATAGGAGGAAGAAGTACGTCGGTGGCCGCTCGAGGGGCCTAGGAGACAGGGGGCGCGCCCAGGAGGGGTGGGCGCGTCCTCCTATCTCCTGGCCGCCTCGTTTGCTTCTTGACTTGCACTCCAAGTTCTCCGGATCACGTTCGTTTCAAAAATCACGCTCCCGAAGGTTTCATTCCGTTTGGACTCCGTTTGATATTCCTTTTCTTCTAAATACTAAAATAGGCAAAAAAAACAGCAATACGGGTTGGGCCTCCGGTTAGTAGGTTAGTCCCAAAAATGATATAAATGTGTAAAATAAAGCCCATAAACATCCAAAACAGGTAATATAATAGCATGGAACAATAAAAAATTATAGATATGTTGGAGACGTATCAGACCCCAAGCTCGACACGACACCCTGACACCCCGACCCCCGACACCTCTTGAAAAAGGTGCTCTTCGGCCTTCCAGAGGCCGACGGGGTCATATATTTGTGAATTATGAGTTAGTCAGGTATTCAATTATTATTATGTACATATATATATATATATATTATTAATTAGTACATATTATTAGGTATTCAATTTTTTATTATGTTCATGATGATGATACACACTTAAATTTTTTATTATGCTTATATTGTACTAATTTCGTTTACTCTTTCTCATTGCAGGTGTTGACAGATGGTGGGCGCAGGTCGAGAGCGCTCTGAGCCTCTTTCCTCGGTGTGTGCTAGGAGGTGTGTTGTTATTCCACCCCAGCACCTTCGGAGAGCGCTGGTAGACAACATGCAAACACCGACGGGCGCTTCTTCTTCAGCCGGGAGAGGTCGGGGGGAGACGAAGAGGGGTGCAACTAGAGGTGGACGTGGCGGCTGGAAAGGTAGGAAGGTTGCTGTGCCTTCCTCGCTACCACCCCAGCTGATTCTCCGAACCACCGGAGTGCTCCGTCTCAGGTGGACCCGTCTGACTTGGACTCGTCTTGGACTCTGGTCCATGAGCCTCGGGCCGTCGATCCTCGGGTTGCCGAGCCTACGTTCGACGAGACTCGGGTCCCAGAGTCTTCATCCCACGTGACTCCGGAGACTAGTGGCCATGCTGATGGTGGTGAGGACACCTTGTCTGACGATAGCTACAACGATGACAAGCTGGTTGAGGGGGGCAAGAAGGTCTACCAGTGTGGTGGTACAAAGCTCCTGTTCGTGCCGGCGACCCACGACTAGAGGTGGTTGATTGAGCCTAACAGGGAGAAGTAAGTGCATTTACTCTTTTTTAACCTTTTGCCCTCATGTTTCTTCAAATTAATATCTAATGTGTTGGCCTTGTCATACTGCAGGGGTTGGATACATGCCTCTGGTGTCCGCAGGCCCAACTAGGTCCTTGGTGTGATTTGCCGGCACCACTTCCCGGGGTGGGTCACGTTGCCCGGTGAGGGTGAGGTTCCACAACTAGCACTGACCTGGGAGCTGTACGAGGCTGCCCCGGCCCTGTCGAGGGAGATGGTCGACAGTGTCGTGTGCGAGACGGTGGCCGACATTATGACACGCGGTTTTGGGTAATTTCTCCTTTACAGAATTAAAAATTAACAGTACATAGTGATTATACTTTTGTCTTGTTTGATTGCAGACCTTCTACAAGTGTCTTGAGGAACACGAGGCGGACGCGGCTATGGTTCTCTAAGACGAGTGCAAGCGCCTACTTCAGAACGTACGGTACAAGGCTCGGGTGCAGGCTGTTCGAGACTACTACGCCTCAACGGATAGGATGGACCGTTGGGAGAGGTTGGTGGATGAGTGGTGCTCTCCCCAATGGCTAGCCGTCCACAATAAGGCCAGGGATAAGCGTGCCCAGATGCAAGGTGTGCAACACCATCAAGGGAGCTCCAACCTGTTTGAGTACAGGGATCACTGGGTATGTGGTTTGAGCCCTTAGCGATTCATGCAATTTCATTCTTCATGCTAGCTTGAGCCCTTAACTAATATTTTGTTCCTCTCTTTTAGGCGCGACACAACAAGAATGAGGTGCCACCATTGTACAACCTCTATGCTATGGTTTTAAAATTACAGTATCGAAAACTCGTCTGAAATTTATGAAACTTGACATGCTATCATGGAGCGGCAGCAGCATGCAGTGGTAAAAAATATTGTCCCATTTGGGGCAGGTTGGGGTATAAGCTTCTCACAAACCAGAGCTTCTGGCAACAAGCCTCATGGTTACAATAGGGAACGTTTCACCTTTCTGGACAAAACTATATCCGTTGCCTCATCTTGATTTCAATTTTTTCTCTAGTGTCAACATAGAACAACAGGAGAGTTGTGTTAAATTGCGAAATTTTTCATTGTTCGTTTGGACATTTTTATGCATTAATTGAGTTTTCAATGCATTTATATGCATAATTCAAATTTGAACTACATGCACATGCTCTAATGCATATAAATTGGTTGAAAATTCCAATCTGTGTAGTTGGTTGCATGCTTAGGTCCCATGCAAGAAATGTAAATGAATGCCAAACACCTTGCCACCGTCACTCAGCCGCAAACATTGAGATACCTGGTTTTTAAATTCTAGTAGATCCAAAACTCGTTTGAAATTCATGAAACCTGGCATGTTATCATGGAATGGCACCCGACATGCCGTGGTAATTTTTTTGTCCCATTTGGGGCAGGTTTGGGTATAAGCTTCTCACAAACCAGAGCTTCTCACAACAAGCCTAATGGTTTCGGTAGGGAACGTGCACCTTTGGGGATGAAACGATACCTGTTGCATGTTATTGCTTTCAAAAAATTCTAGTGCCAACATAGAACAACAGGAGTGTTGTGTTAAATTTTGGAATTTTTTCGGGGTTCGTTTGGACATTTTTATACATTAACTGGGTTTTCTAGGCATTTTATGTGCATAATTCAAATTTGAACTACATGCACATGCTCGAGTGCATATAAATTGATTGAAAAATCAAATATGTGTCCTTGGGTGCATGCTTAGGTCCCATGCAAGAAATGGGAATGAATATCAAACACAAGGGCACTATTTGTCGGTGTACAAAAGTAGGGGTTCTCCTTTGTACCCCTTTACTTGTGCACGGGCAGTCAGAGCCGCGCCCACGACCACAGTTAGCAAGGCAGAGGAGGGAGGCCGAAGCTACAAGACAATCAAAGCAACGCCAAGACAGAGACACGAAGAGCAAGAGGGCAAGGCAGGCTCCCCCGGCAAGGCCCTTGCTGGGGTAGCCTCCGCATCCCCGACAAGAGCCTTGCCGAGGCAACTTGCCCAACGCCAGCGGAGCGCGCCACCCTTGAGCCCCAGGCTTTCCAAACACCATCAACTGCATTGGAACCAAGGCTCGGGAGGTGCCTCCATGGTGGCATGCAGATCTTTGTGAATATCATGAACACACAATATCAGATGAGGACCAGAAGACGACGATCCTCGGTAAGATCCTTGCCGAGGAAATCCATGAGACCTCCGGCAAGATCCTTGCCGGGGATGACCATGGTGCCATGACAAGACCCTTGCCAGGGCCCTGACAAGACCCTTGCGGAGGACATCAGCAGGGCCGCGGCCAGGCCCGCGCCCGCCAAGGCTCCACCACTGTTCCCATGCAGCTGCTAGCCCAGCCAGCCAGGTGCGCACCTACTGGCGACGTGCGGCTTCCAGACCAACTCAACAAGCACCTGCGTGGTGGCATGTAGATCTTCATGAAGATGCTGCCACCGCACTAGCTTAGCAGCCTTCCAGCCTACATGGCACTGCACGCCGCGCTGGCCTGAACGCGTGTCGAAGCAAGGCGAAGCGGCGACAGCAAGAAGGGCACGTCGGTAGCGCATTAAATGCATTTGTCCGACGGTGCCAGAGGATAGAATTAGCCACCGCATGCACTTTCCACCTCCTGTGTGCCACTGTGGTGTCCCGTTTTTCCCTATAAAAGGAGGCCCGAGGCGTACGGGGGAAGGATTCGGCTTTTTGGATGATGCACACACCATAGCTAGTTCAAGAACGCAAGAACATTCAGATATACACCAAAGCAGGACTAGGGTATTACGCGATTCTCACGACCCGAACTTGGGTAAACGATCCTTGTGCTGGCTTCTGGACCCGCTCTTCTCACAACCTCGCGCCCGCCGACCGTAGTAGGGATTCCAGTGATCCCATAGGTGTCATTCCCACCGACATATTTGGCGCGCCAGGTAGGGGGTCGCTGTTGTGAAAATCCGATCCAGTGGCTAGTTTAGCAATTCTTTGTCGCCATGGCTCCTAAGAGGAAGACAACAAAGGCAATTGGCTCATCTGGAGTTGGACTGCCCGTACCAGCACGGGCAAGTAGCGAGGTGGTCACGGACAAAACCCGAGGCGCGGCCCGCGAACACCCACATCACTCTGGCAGTCGAAGCCTGGCGAGTGGTGTCGTCCGTGCGCAAGACGACGGGCCGCACGCCGCCAAACCCAAAGATGGAGTTGCCCCCCCCGCAGGCGGCGCGGGGCCCTCCAGGGGCGTCACCGTGCCACTTACCAGCGGTGCTGCGACCTCCAAGATACCTACGCCGGCACCCACGACGCGCTCTTCCCAAGTTGTGCGTGATGAGTAGCACCACCACCCTGGTGACCCTGGGCGCCGCCGTGGGAAGAGTCCTACGCATCTTTCGCAGGACGAAAGAGGCCAGCCTGCACGCCGAGGTGCTGGTGAAAATGGCGGACAGCTGCAGGGCCGTGATAGAGTTCCTTATAACGTGGTTTGAAGTCGGAGTGCGTCACGGTCCACGCAGCTTTCGTTGCCGCCCATGCCAGTAGAAGCTTTGATGCGCGCGCAGCTGCTCCTCGACTTTTCTCCTGCTGCGGAGAAGCTCGATGAGTGGAGAGCCACTGTCCGGAGCCTTGTTGGCATCGCCAACAAAGATGAGCCGCGACCAGTGGGGCCCATAGGCCGACGCTCCGTCGAGCCATCGCATGCGAGTGGAGGAAGGGCCGGAGGCGATGCAGCCACGGTGCACTCCCCTCCCCCACGCCAGTTACCGCGGGTGTCGATCCGTCGTGATGATGCTTGTGATACCATTTCCATAGCATTGTCCGATCCACGGACCCACCGCGACCAACGCCAAGTTCTTCGGGAGCGGGCCCTTGAAGACGCTCGAACCACCATCGAATGCCGGCGTGATGCGCGCCACCAGTCAGATTGGCGGGCAGGGCCCACTATGGACCACCCGACATCGGGAGGCTACGGTGGCCTACCCTACGTGGTGGGCTGCCCAGCCTTTACCCGTGAGCTGCGGCAGCTCCAGTGGCCCTCCTACCGCACGTTCAAGCCCGACGTTGGCGAGAAATACAACGGCAAGACTCACCCATTAGAGTTCCTCACCATCTAGACCATCGCGATGCAAGCTGCTGGAGCCCGTAATGGCAAGGTGCTTGCCAATTACTTCCCGTTGGCACTTAAGCCCAATGTCATGTCATGGTTGATGCACTTGCCGGCGGATGCCATTTCTTCTTGGTCGGATCTGTGTCATGAGTTTGTTGGTGCCTTCACTAGAGGCCATCAAGCTCATGTCCAGGCAAGCGATTTACATATCATCCCCCAGAAGGAAGGTGAAATCCTGCGCAAGTACATACAGAGGTTCAGCTGAGTGCAGTACAACATCCCAAATGTTCATCCCGCCGCCGTGATCAGCGCGTTCCATCAGAATGTGCGCAACCACAAGATGCGTGAAGAACTGGCGATGAACAAGGTCAAATATGTGGCCGAACTTTATGTTCTAGCCGATAGGTGCGCTCGAGCTGAAGAGGGAAGGAAGTACCCCAGCAAGGACGCCGGTGCGGAAACCGACTCCACAGGCGAAGACACCGCCGCCCCGACGAAGAAGGGCCGGTGCCGTAACAAAAAGCGCAAGGGCAAGGCTGTGCTTGCCGTCGAGGGATCCGATGACACCGGTGCTGCCAAAAAGGCCAAGACAAGCAACCCCGACAAGGAAGTTGCCGGGTGTGCCGCTTGCCGGGCCTTGGCGGCCGCCGACAAGCCAGGAAGCTCCGACAGGCAATATTGCAAGATCCACCGCACCAAGAGCCACGACCTCCAGAACTACCGACAAGTTGAGCTACTTGCTGAGAAGCAAAAAGCTGAGTATGAGAGGCGGGACAAGGAGAAAGGCCAGGATGGTGCCGAAGGATCCGGCAAGAAGCTTGCGGCCAAGGATAATCAGCAAGAGAGGCCCGCCCGGGGCCGCGACAAGAAGCAGGAAGATGATGATCGTGACGAGGACGACAAGTCCAGCGACCACGAGTTTTAGAAAGCTATAGAGGCCATGTGCATCGACGGTGGTGCCTCGCTGCACACCTCTCACCACCAGCTCAAGCGGTGGGCGCATGAGATTAGAGCGGCGGAGCCATTGTTCGATGCACAGAAGCCACTGAAGTGGTCTAACACACCTATCGTCTTTGACACCGAGGACCACTCTGATCACACGACTGCGGTCGGGTGTTTGCCGTTGTTGGTTTCACCAACGATACACAACCTCAAGGTGACGAAGATGCTAGTTGACGGTGGGGCCGGCCTGAACTTGATCTCGCTGTTGTGATCAAAAGACTGCAGATTCCTGATGAAGACCTCAAAGAGACGGGCACGTTTCAAGGGGTCAACCCAGGAAGAAGCCAACCGAAGGGTAAGGTCACGCTGCACATGACGTTTGGAGGCGAGTTGAACTACAGGACGGAGAGGATTGTCTGTGATGTAGCCGAGATCCCCTTGCCCTACAACGGGATCCTCGGCCGCCCGACACTAGCCAAGTTCATGGCGGCGTCACATTATGCCTACAACACGCTGAAGATGCCTGGGCCGATGAACATCATCACCGTCCCCTCCGACAAGAAGGATGCGCTGATCTGTGCTAACCAACTCTACCGGGAAGCAGTTGCAGCAACTACCGCCAAGGCACTTGCTCCTGCTGCTGAAGCCCCGGGAGGGAAAAAGACCGGTAGGACCTCTCACACCCACTCCGGCAAGCGCACCTCTTTGGAGTGCTCTGCTCCCGTCGAGGACGTGCGAGAGAGCTCCACCGGCAAGAGCAAGAAATCCAGAGCTGCACCACCAGAGACCAAGAAGGTGTACATCAAGGAGGATGGCATGGGAGGGGATTTCACCATAAGCTCCACCCTCAATAGCAAATAGGAAGGCAAGCTCGTCACTTTCCTGCGGGCGAATGTTGATGTGTTTGCATGGCAAGCATCCGACATCCTCGGCATTCCTAGGGAGGTGATTGAGCACCATCTTGCTGTTTGTCCTCATGCACGGCCCATCAAGCAAAAGGTCAGGAAGCAAGCTCTGGAAAGGCAGGAGTTCATCACAGAAGAGATCAGAAAGCTAGAAGCAGCAGGCTTGGTGAGAGGAGTACTCCATCCGACGTGGTTGGCCAATCCGGTGGTAGTGCACAAGGCAAATGGGAAGTGGAGGCTGTGTATTGATTACACAGATATCAATAAGGCCTGTCCAAAAGACCCTTTCCCGTTGCCGCGCATTGACCAGATTGTTGACTCCACGGCCAGGTGTGACCTATTGTTCTTCCTCGACGCCCGAGGAAGAGGTCCAGGAAACCGCTCTTCCCGGCAAGGAAACAAGTCACAACTGGGTTATGTACTTTGACGGGGCTTTCTCGCTGCAAGGCGCCGGTGCTGGTGTGCTACTTGTCGCACCCACCGGAGAGCACCTCAAGTATGTCCTCCAGATGCACTTTCCTAGGGAGATGTCGACGAACAACACTGCCGAATACGAGGGATTGCTTGCCGGTCTCAGGATCGCAGCAAACCTCAGGGTCAAGAAGCTCATCGTCAGGGGTGACTCACAGCTTGTCGTCAGACAAATCAACAAGGATTATCAAAGCCCGTTGATGGAAGCCTACGTAGATGAGGCAAAGAAACTCGAGGAGCGCTTTGACGGGATACAGGCAGAGCATATCCCCCAAGCGGAGAACGATATCACCGACTACCTGTCGAAGCACGCTGCCCTCAAACTACCTGTGGAACCAGGTACTTTTGTGCTTCGGTTAACTCAACCATCCGTTGAACCATCAACAGAGTAGAACAAGCAGAGGAAATTAGGCCTCAACAAGTACTTCCCCACTGAGCTCCTCGGAGCCACTGGTGAAGATGCTGCCGTGGACACTAAGCCTGCCATGGGGCAACCAACTCCGACAGGGCGTCAAGCCCTGGCCGTAGAGACGGCCGCCCCCACGGTAGAGGAAATGCCTTTAGTCCTTGCTGCCGAGCCCTAGGCTCCAGCATGGGCACAACATACCATCCGATTCCTCCAAAAAGGGGAGCTTTCTGAGGAGCAGGAAGATGCAGAGAAAGTAGCCCGTCGATCTGCCATGTACCAGTTCGTTGACAATGTTCTGTACAGTAAAAGATCGAACAACATGAAATTGAAGTGCATTCCCCGGGAGGAAGGTCTGGAGCTGTTGGCAGAGATACATGGAGGCATATGTGGCTCCCACATAGGGTCGAGGGCCCTTGCCGGCAAGGCTTTTCGGCAAGGTTTCTTCTGTCCCACTGCCCACTAGGATGCAACGACACTAGTAACCAAGTGTGAAGCATGTCAGTTCCATTCAAAGAAGATTCATCAGCCAGCTCAGGCGCTTCAAACAATCCCTCTCTCCTGGCCATTTTTGGTCTGGGGGCTCAACATACTGGGCCCTTTCCCCCGTGTTGTCGGGGGCTTTGAGTACTTGTACGTTGCAATCGACAAGTTCACAAAGTGGCCAGAGGTGGAAGCAGTAAGGAAGGTGACAGCGCAGTCAGCTGTCAAATTCTTCAAGGGACTAGTCTGCCATTTTGGTGTGCCAAACAGGGTCAT
This sequence comes from Triticum dicoccoides, assembly GCF_002162155.2. NCBI lineage: Eukaryota > Viridiplantae > Streptophyta > Magnoliopsida > Poales > Poaceae > Triticum > Triticum dicoccoides. The sequence continues at coordinate 493,699,176 of NC_041387.1, forward strand.
CACCGACAACGGCACGTAGTTCACAAGCCACACCTTCATGCAATACATCGAAGACCTTGGCAGCAAGGTCTGTTTCGCTTCCGTGGCACACCCACGAAGCAACGGCCAAGCGGAGAGGGCAAATGCTGAAATACTGCGAGGCCTGAGGACAAAGACTTTTGATAGGATGCACAAGAGCGGAAGGCGCTGGATTGATGAGTTGTCGGTGGTTCTTTGGTCGATCAAAACGACGCCAAATCGAGCCACCGACCAGACACCGTTTGCCTTGGTATACGGGGCAGAGGCAGTTCTTCCCACGGAACTCATATACGGGTTACCTTGAGTGCTCGCTTATGAAGAGCTTGAGCAAGAGCGATTGTGGCAAGATGACGCAACGCTCCTCGAGGAAGATCGTCTTCGGGCGGCTGTGAGAGTAGCACGTTACCAGCAAGCCTTGCGCCGCTACCATAGCCGCAAGGTTCATGCCCGAAGCTTTGAGGAAGGCGACCATGTTCTTCGGCGCGTTCAATCGGCCAAGAATTCCAACAAGTTGATGCCGAAGTGGGAAGGCCCTTATCAGGTCCTAAGTTATAGCATGCATGCTAGGATGAGTCTCTCCCTTGGTTAGGGTTGATAGTGCTTAGCGGCGACTAACCCCTAGCATAGAGGTCAAGTCTACGTCTCTCAGTTCCTTTCCGTCCTCTTTGGTTTGCAGGGTACATGGGCATTTCTACTGAGCTATATGGAAGAAAGAGAACAAGCCGGCGCTCCAGCCCTGGCAAGCCAAGCTTGCCGGGGGCTGAAGACACAAGGGTCTGACCCCGGCAAGCCAAGGTTGCCGGGGGGCTGCAGATTCAGTGTCCTTTATCCCCTGTTTTGCATTTCCATATTGAATTGGGACGTATGAAACCTCGTTTTATTCCTAGGCTACCGTGCTCCCCTTTTTCTATACCCAAGAACCATTTCTTGGGTCGGAATTTGGTTGTAGCCGCGGTGACAAGGAAGCAAGTGTAGGGCCTAACCCTACTTCGCCCCTGCCTCCGCCGAAAGCATGAGTATGGTCGAATGAAGTAGGAAGATGGCAAGGCCTGTTGCCAGGTGACAATCTTTATCTTAAAAATAACAAGGATTTATTCCTTGACATGGGCCTCGCTCACGCACAAAGACCCCGGCAAGCACCCTTTTTCATTAATACATCCCATATAGGTACAGATCATACGGAATGTAAACATGAGCAAGGGGATTACAAGTTTTAACTTTAAGTAAGTCCAGTAGGCTTACAAACTAAAAGAGATAAGATGCATGTAATCCCTTTCTTGTCCCTCTCCTCAGGAAACAGAACAGGATAGCAGGAGGGAAAAAGGAGTGCCTAGGCGAGGTATGAGTAGCAGAAGGCACCAAGAGAACATATCGGCGGCCGCCCAGGAGAGGGCTAGTGATGATGGTGCCGGGAGAAGAGCTGGAAGATGAGGCAGCGGGCCGCCAATATGCTACGAAGGCGTCGGTGCCATCATACTCTGACTTGATGGCCCGCCACCCGCCTTCTTCACCTTCTCTGGCCTTCCCAGGCTAGCCGCCCAAGGAGGTGAACCCTAGAAGTTCAAGGAGCTGGCCCCACCCCCGACAAATTGCTCTGCCATGAGGAACGGCCAGGTGCAGATGCTACTGCTGCCGGCGCTGCCCAAGGACGATGTGTCCGATGCCTAGTTGGACCCGTCATCCTCCCGCCTGATGCCTTCGTCGTCGCTATCGCTGTCATCCTCGTCACTCCCGCTCGAGGAAGAGTCTTCGTCATCAGAGGAGCTCTCCACGCAACACTTTAGGCGAGTTCCAAAGTATGCAAAGACCTTGACGGAGAGCAGGTCGTTCTCCATTAGTTTGAAATAGAGAACGAGTCTCACCGTCGGGCTGTGGATACGACCGAAGTTCTTCCATCCGCAACGAAGATACATGACATGAGGGGCTGGAAAATCGACATCAACCCACGTGCCGCTATCCCCGCAGCCCCTCATATGCAATCTCAGAGTCTGTGGCGGGTTGAGCTCCATCTCCCGAGCAAATGGAGTAGGGAGACAAAGATGATGACACGCTGGCCGGTGCAGCCTGATGAATAATTCGCGAGGCTGGTCCCCGACGTGGCCCTCCATTGGGGGAGGGACCACCAGTGGAGGCGAGGCCGATGCGCCACCCCGTCCTATTCTTCCCCGAGCACCACGGCGACCTCGGCCTCGCCCCCTCCTCCTTCCCCTCGTGGCCAGCTCCGCCGCCACAAACTCTTGGGAAGGAGGGGCGCATTGTCGGGCGGAGACCCTCGTCGCGACCATCGAAGCACCGGCGCGCCTCTCGCCATAGTAGAAGGAAGAAAGAAGCCAAGGTGGGAGGAGGCGGATGGCGAAAGATTGAGGGGTTCCATCCTTCCCCCTTCCCTCCTTATAAAGGGGCGGGATCGGGGCTCGGCAGCCTCTTGCTACGTCTTGAGCTTGCGTTGGTTTTCCTTGAAGAGGAAAGGGTGATGCAGCACAGTAGCGTAAGTATTTCCCTCAGTTTTTGAGAACCAAGGTATCAATCCAGTAGGAGGCTCCTCACAAGTCCCACGCACCTACACAAACAAACAAAAACTCGCAACCAACGTGATAAAGGGTTTGTCAATCCCTTCATGGCCACTTGCGAAAGTGAGATCTGATAGAGATAATATGATAAGATTTTTTTTTTCATATTTTATGATATGGATTGGAAAAGTAAAGATGCAAATAAAAGTAGATTGAAAGCTTATATGATAAGAGATAGACCCGGGGGCCATAGGTTTCACTAGAGGCTTCTCTCGAGATAGCATAAGTATTATGGTGGGTGAACAAATTACTGTCGAGCAATTGATAGAAAAACGAATAATTATGAGATTATCTAGGCATGATCATGTATATAGGCATCATGTCTGTGACAAGTAGACAGACTCCTGCCTGCATCTACTACTATTAGTCCACACATCGACCGCTATCCAGCATGCATCTAGAGTATTAAGTTCATAAAAACAGAGTAACGCTTTAAGAAAGATGATATGATGTAGATGGATAAACTCATGCAATATGATATAAACCCCATCTTTTTATCCTCGATGGCAACAATACAACACATGCCTTGCTGCCCCTGCTGTCACTGGGAAAGGACACCGCAAGATTGAACCCAAAGCTAAGCACTTCTCCCATGGCAAGAAAGATCAATCTAGTAGGCCAAACCAAACTGAAAATTCGAAGAGACTTGCAAATATAACTCAATCATACATAAAAGAAATCAGAATATATTCAAATATCTCTCATAGATAAACTTGATCATAAACCCACAATTCATCGGATCTCAACAAACACACCGCAAAAAGAGTTACATCGAATAGATCTCCACAAGAGAGGGGAGAACATGGTATTGAGATCCAAAAAGAGAGAAGAAGCCATCTAGCTAATAACTATGGACCCAAAGGTCTGTGGTAAACTACTCACAACTCATCGGAGAGGCCTTGGAGTTGATGTAGAGGCCCTTCGTGGTGGATTCCCCCTCCGGCAGAGCACCGACAACGGCTCCAAGATGGGATCTCGCGGATACAGAAGGTTATGGTGGCGCAAATAGTTTTTCTGTGGCTCTCCTGATGGTTTCAGGGTACATGGGTATATATAGGAGGAAGAAGTACGTCGGTGGGTGCCCAAGGGGCCCACGAGATAGGGGGCGCGCCCTGTAGGGGGGGCCTCCACCCTCGTGGCCGCCTCGGGAGCTTCTTGACTTGCACTCCAAGTCCTCTGGATCACATTTGTTCCAAAAATCACGCCCCGAAGGTTTCATTCCGTTTGGACTCCGTTTGATATTCCTTTTCTTCGAAATATTGAAATAGACAAAAAAAAACAGCAATACGAGCTGGGCCTCCGATTAGTAGGTTAGTCCCAAAAATGATATAAAAGTGTAAAGTAAAGCCCATAAACATCCAAAACAGGTAATATAATAGCATGGAACAATCAAAGTTATAGATACATTGGAGACGTATCAAGCATCCCCAAGCTTAATTCCTGCTCGTCCTCGAGTAGGTAAATGATAAAAACAGAATTTTTGATGTGGAATGCTACCTAGCATAATTCTCAATGTATTTCTCTTTATTGTGGCATAAATGTTCAGATCCAAATGATTCAAAATAAAAGTTCATATTGACATAAGAAACAGTAATACTTCAAGCATACTAATAAAAGCAATCATGTCTTCTCAAAATAACATGGCTAAAGAAAGTTCATCCCTACAAAATCATATAGTCTGTCTGTTGCTCTATCTTCATCACACAAAGTATTTAATCATGCACAACCCCGATGATAAGCCAAGAAATTGTTTCATACTTTAGTAATCTCAAACTTTTTCAATTATTCACGCAATACATGAGCGTGAACCATGGACATAGCACTATATGTGGAATAGAAGGGTGGTTGTGGAGAAGACAAAAAGGAGAAGATAGTCTCACATCAACTAGGCGTACCAACGGGCTATGGAGATGCCCATTAATAGATATCAATGTGAGTGAGTAGGGATTGCCATTCAAAGGATGCACTAGAGCTATAAATATATGAAAGCTCAACAAAAGAAACTAAGTGGGTGTGCATACAACTTGCTTGCTCATGAAGACCTAGGGCATTTTGAGGAAGCCCATCATTGGAATATACAAGCCAAGTTCTATAATGAAAAATTCCCACTAGTATATGAAAGTGACAACATAAGAGACTCTCTATCATGAAGACCATGGTGCTATTTTGAAGCACAAGTGTGGAAAAAGAGATAGTAGCATTGTCCCTTCTCTCTTTTTCTCTCGTTATTTTTTCTTTTTCTTTTAATTTTTTCTTATTTTTTCTTTTTTTCTTTTTGGTGGGCTTCTTTGGCTTCTTTCTTCATGGGCTTCTTTGGCCTCTTTTATTTTCATAAAGTCCGAAGTCTCATCCCGACTTGTGGGGGAATCATAGTCTTCATCATCCTTTCCTCACCGGGACAATGCTCTAATAATGAAGATCATCACACTTTTATTTATTTACAACTCAAGATTACAACTCGATACTTAGAACAAGATATGAATCTATATAGATGCCTCCGGCGGTGTATCGGGATATGCAATGAATCAAGAGTGACATGTATGAAAAATTATGAGGTGGCCTTGCCACAAATACGATGTCAACTACATGATCATGCAAAGAGCAATATGACAATGATGATGCGTGTCATAATAAACGGAATGGTGGAAAGTTGCATGGCAATATATCTCGGAATGGCTATGGGAATGCCATAATAGGTAGGTATGGTGGCTGTTTTGAGGGAGGATTATGTTGGGTGTATGGTACCGGCGAAAATTGCGCGGCACAAGAGAGGCTAGCAACGGTGGAAGGGTGAGAGTGCATATAATCCATGGACTCAACATTAGTCATAAAGAACTCATATACTTATTGCAAAAATCTACAAGTCATTGAAAACAAAGTACTATGCGCATGCTCCTAGGAGGATAGATTGGTAGGAAAAGACCATTGCTTGTCCCCAACCACCACTCATAAGGAAGATAATCAATAAATAAAATTGTGCTCCAACTTCATCACAAAGCGGTTCACCAAACGTGCATGCTACGGGAATCACAAACTTCAACACAAGTATTCTTTAAATTCACAATTACCCAACTAGCATGACTCTAATATCACCACCTTTATATCTCAAAACAGTTATCAAATATCAAATTGATCATAGCATCCAATTCACTTTCTATGATAGTTTTTATTATACCCAACTTGGATTCCTACCATTCTAGGACCAATTTTATAATCATAGCAAATACCATGCTGTTCTAAGAGACTTTCAAAATAATATAAGTGAAGCATGAGAGATCAACAATTTCTTCAAAATTAAACCACCGCCATGCTCTAAAAGATATAAGTGAAGCACTAGAGCAAAAATTATCTAGCTCAAAAGATATAAGTGAAGCACATAGAGTATTCTAATAAATTCCAATCAAGTGGGCTTCTACCAAAATGTGTGTACAAAAAGGATGATTGTGGTAAACTAAAAATCAAAGACTAATATCATACACGACGCTCCAAGCAAAACACATATCATGTGGCGAATAAAAATATAGCTCCAAGTAAAGTTACCAATGAACGAAGATGAAAGAGGGGATGCCTTCCCGGGGCATCCCCAAGCTTAGGCTTTTGGCTATTCTTGAATATCTTGGGGTGCCATGGGCATCCCCAAGCTTAGGCTCTTGCCACTCCTTATTCCATAGTTCATCAAATTTTTTCCCAAAACTTGAAAACTTCACAACACAAAACTCAACAGGAAATCTCATAAGCTCCGTTAGTGCAAGAAAGAAAAACCACAACATAAGGTACTGTGATGAACTCATTATTTGTTTATATTGGTGTTAAACCTACTGTATTCCAAGTTCTCTATGATTCATACCCTTACATACTAGCCATAGATGCATCAAAATAAGCAAACAACACACGAAAGGCAGAATCTGTCAAAAACAGAACAGTTTGTAGAAATCTGTAACTTTCGGTTACTTCTGGAACTCCAAAAATCCTGCCAAAATAGGAAGTCCTAGGAAATTTGTCTACTGATCTACAGCAAAAAGAATAAACGCAAAAGCATGTTTCTGTGATTTATAGAATTTTTTCTCGCGAGTGCAAAGTTTCTATTTTTCAGCATAATCAAATTAACTCATACCATAGGTTATCCTATAGGTTCTACTTGGCACAAACACTAAATAAAACATGAAAACACATATAAACAGAAAGTATATGCAGATTTTATTACTAAACAGGAACTAAAACAAAGAACACAAAGAAAATTGGGTTGCCTCCCAACTAGCGCTATCGTTTAACGCCCCTAGCTAGGCATAAAAGCGAAGATAGATCTAAGTAGTGCCATTTTTGACACTTGATTCATAAGTAGCTCGCATAATAGATTCATAAGGTAATTTAATCTTCTTTCTTGGAAAGTGCTCCATGCCTTTCCTTAATGGAGGTTGGAATTTAATATTCCCTTCCTTCATATCAATAATCACGCCAATAGTTCTAAGGAAAGGTCTACCAAGAATAATAGGGCAAGAAAGATTGCAATCTATATCAAGAACGATAAAATCAACGGGCACCAAATTTCTATTTGCAACAATGAGGACATCATTGATTCTTCCCATTGGCTTTTTAATGGTGGAATCCGCAAGGTGCAAATTTTAAGAGCAATCATCAAGATCATGGAAACCTAGAATATCACATAAAGTTTTCGGAATCGTGGAAACACTAGCACCCAAATCACATAAAGCAAAACACTCATAATCTTTAATTTTAATCTTTATAGTAGGTTCCCACTCATCATTAAGTTTTCTAGGTATAGAAACATCCAAATTAAGTTTTTCATCAAAAGATTGCATCAAAGCATCAACAATATGTTTGGTAAAGGCTTTATTTTGACTATAAGCATGAGGAGAATTCAACATAGATTGCAACAAGGAAATACGATCTACTAAAGAACAATTATCATAATTAAATTCCTTGAAATCCAAGATAGTGGGTTCAATACTATTTAAAGTCTTGACCTCTCCAATCCCACTTTTACCTCTGGTCGCGTCCCTCCGCGCACGCTCTACCAGTGGTTGGGCCTGCGCACGATCAAGTTGGGGGCCCCATATGCATGCGGTTGCACCGCACGCGTTGCCACGCGATGCAATTACGTGTGGCATGATGGAGTTACGCGCTATGAATTAGAACTGCCATCAGGGCGTGCCGATCGATATTCCAGGCCGGCCGGCTTCGCCTTTAATTCCCTCGACCATTATAACCTTAGTCTCTTCAACCTTTCGATCATGCCCCACAACATTACAAGCACACCCACGACAACACATAGAGAGAGCGGCGCTCCAATAGAGTTTGGCGAGCATAAAGTGGAGACCCACGCGAGGGAGACGGATCTCTCAGTGGTATACACCATCGACCTAGTCGTGGTGGACAACTACATCAACACCGTTGAGCAGTTGCTTGCTGGAGACAAGTACAAGGTGTTCGGCATCGACCTCCAGTACACCGTCAGTCTTCCTGGCAAAGATCAGAAGGTTGTCATCGCCCAGTTGTGCGTGCGCCATCATGTCCTCATCTCCCACTACTACATGACCATAGAGCCTTGTGTCTGTTTTGCCAGGTTTGTCAACATCACCAACTAAAAGTTCGCTACGATGAAAACCACCGATGATGTAAAAGCGCCAAGGGTTGGGCTTGGCCTACAAGAACCTTGTCGAAACCCGTGAGCACTACAGGGTCTGGGGCAACACGAAGAAGGACTCCCTAGTTGAACTCGCCTCGGCCAACATCAACCCCTACTACAAAAATATGAAGCAGGATGCCCAGAGAACAAGTCCCGTATCCTGGCACAGGGCCTGGATGTGGCAACTGGATGAACCTAACCTCAGGTTTGCGGCCAAGAGCGTGTACACATGCTACGAGATGCACATGCGGATCGTTGACATGAGGAAGTGCCTCGTTACCCAAATCGACGAGCCTAGATCGAGCCATAAGCAGAGCAAGCGTCACAAGCAGTAGATGATGATCATATGATCGTTTATGCTAGTTAATCATGCATGTAATATATAGTTTACTTTGGTGTGTGGAAATGTCATGTGTGTAGTAGCCACCTATGTAATTATGGATGTAATAGTTTACTTTGGTGTGTGCAAATGCCATGGTTGTAGTAGCCACCTATGTAAATGGATGTTTAATTTGGTCATGCAACCATGTCCTTATAAGTGTGTATATATAAGTTGTTGTTCTGTATGCAATCCCATTGCACACCACACACATCTTATTAGCAGCAATCGTATGTGTTATTATCGGTCTTCGCACACATTTTTGATTACAGACCTGTTTGCCGCGTATCACACACATCTTGTTATATTGAACCGTTTATGTTCTCTTGTCTCAACACAAACAGTTCATCCGAGTGAACCGCATGCCGTATATCACACACACCTTGATCTGGCTGACCGTTTCTTTTGTGTTGCCTAATCACAAACATTTCATCCTAGTGAACCGCATGTTGTTTATCGCACACACCTTCATCTGGCTGCCCGTTTCTTTTGTTGCTCCTCATCGCAAACAATTAATTGCACTGAATCATATGCCTGCATCACACACGAAACTAAAATCTGAACCGTGTTTGATGCATCCGTCATTGCAAACATTTGCACCTTTTTGATGGTTTTTTACACCACCGTTTGTGACTAATGCATCGCACACAGTTTCATCAAAGGGTCTCTGATTGTAGTGTCGCGTTAGTAGCATCCTGCACCCTGGGCGCGCCCTCCTGCCTTGTGGACCACCTGGCAGGACCCCGATGCCCATCTTCTACTATATGGTGTCTTTTGCCCTGGAAAAAATCATAAGGAAGCTTTTAGGACGAAGCACCACCATCTCGAGGTGGAACCTGGGTGGAACCAACCTAGGGCTCTGGCGAAGCTGTTCTGCCGGGGAAACATCCCTCCGGGAGGGGGAAATCATCGCCATCGTCATCACCATTGATCATCTCATTGAGAGGGGGTCAATATCCATCAACATCTTCACCAGCACCATCTCCTATCAAACCCTAGTTCATCTCTTATATCCGATTTTGTCTCAAAACCTCATATTGGTACCTGTGGGTTGCTAGTAGTGTTGATTACTCCTTGTAGTTGATGCTAGTTGGTTTATTCAGTGGAAGATCATATGTTTAGATCCTTTATGCATATTAATACCCCTCTGATTATGAACATGAATATGATTTGTGAGTAGTTACGTTTGTTCCTGAGGACATGAAAGAAGTCCTGTTATAAGTAATCATGTGAATTTGGTATCCGTTTGATATTTTGATGAGATGTATGTTGTCTCTCCTCTAGTGGTGTTATGTGAACGTAGAATACATGACACTTCACCATTTTTGGTCCTAGGGGAAGGCATTGGGAAGTAATAAGTAGGTGATGGGTTGCTAGAGTGACAGAAGCTTAAACCCTAGTTTATGTGTTGCTTCATAAGGGGCTGATTTGGATCCATATGTTTCATGCTATGGTTAGATTTACCTTAACTCTTATTTCGTAGTTGTGGATGCTTGCGAGAGGGGTTAATCATAAGTGGGATGCTTGTCCAAGGAAGGGCAGTACCAAAGCACCGGTCCACCCACATATCAAATTATCAAAGTAATGAACACGAATCATATGAGCATGATGAAAACTAGCTTGACAATAATTCCCATGTGTCCTCGGGAGTGCTTTGCTTTACATAATAGTTTGTACAGGCTTGTCCTTTGCTACAAAAAGGATTGGGCCACCTTGCTTCACCTTAGTTACTTCTGTTACTCGTTACCTGTTACGAATTACCTTATCACAAATCTATCTGTTACCGATAATTCCAGTGCTCGCAGAGAATACCTTACTGAAAACCGCTTGTCATTTTCTTCTGCTCCTCGTTGGGTTCGACACTCTTACTTATCAAAAGGACTATGATAGATCCCTTATACTTGTGGGTCATCAAGACTCTTTTCTGGCGCCGTTGCCGGGGAGTGAAGCACCTTGGGTAGGTGGAATTTGGTAAGGAAACATTTATATAGTGTGCTGAAATTTACTGTCACTTGTTACTATGGAAAATAATCCTTTGAGGGGCTTGTTCGGGGTATCTTCACCCTGACCAGAAGAGAAAAAAGTTGCTCCTCAACCTACTGAAAATATTTATTTTGAAATTTCTTCGGGTATGATAGAGAAACTGCTAGCTAATCCCTATACAGGAGATGGAACATTACATCCCGATATGCACCTAATCTATGTTGATGATGTTTGTGGATTATTTAAGCTTGCAGGTATGCCCTAGGATGTTATCAAGAAGAAGGTCTTCCCTTTATATTTGAAGGGAAAGGCATTGGCATGGTTTAGGCTATGTGATGATATTGGATCATGGAACTACAACCGATTGAAATTGGAATTTCATCAGAAGGTTTATCCTATGCATCTGGTTCATCGTGATCGTAATTATATATATAATTTTTGGCCTCGTGAAGGAGAAAGTATTGCTCAAGCTTGGGGGAGGCTTAAGGCAATGTTATATTCATGCCCCAATAATGAGCTCTCAAGAGAAATTATTATTCGAAATTTTTATGCTCGGCTTTCTCTCAGTAATCGCTCCATGCTCGATACTTCTTGTACTGGTTCTTTTATGATGAAGACTATTGAATTCAGATGGAATCTATTGGAAAGAATTAAATGCAACTATGAAGATTGGGAACTCTATGAAGGCAAGGAATCAGGTATAACACCTAAGTTTGATTGTGTTAAATCTTTTATGGACACTGATGCTTTTCGTGAATTTCGCACTAAATATGGACTTGACTCTGAGATAGTAGCTTCTTTCTGTGAAACATTTGCTACTCATGTTGATCTCCCTAAGGAGAAGTGGTTTAAATATCATCCTCCCATTGAAGTAAAAGTAGTATAACCTATTAAAGTTGAAGAAAAGACTATTACTTATAATGTTGATCCTATTGTTCCTACTGCTTATATTGAGAAACCACCTTTTCCTGTTAGGATAAAGGATCATGCTAAAGATTCAACTATGGTTCGTAAGAGTAATGCTAGAACACCTACACCCTTTTAGCAAATTAAAGTTGAACCTAGTATTGCTATGGTTAAAGATCTCTTGGTTGATAACATTGATGGGCATGTTTTTTTTTTTACTTCTGTGATGAAGCTGCTAGAATTGCTAGACCCGATACTAAAAATAAACATAGACCTGTTGTTGGCATGCCTGTTGTTTCTGTTAAAATAGGAGATCATTGTTACCATGGCTTATGTGATATGGGTGCTAGTGCGAGTGCAATACCTCATTCCTTATACAAAGAAATCATGCATGATATTGGACCTGATGAGATAGAAGATATTGATGTTACTATTAAGCTTGCCAATAGAGATACTATATCACCAATTGGGATTGTTAGAGATGTTGAAGTCTTGTGTGGGAAAATTAAATATCCTACTGATTTTCTTGTTCTTGGTTCCCCATAAGATGACTTTTGTCCCATCATATTTGGTAGACCCTTCTTGAATACTGTTAATGCTAAGACAGACTGCGAAAAGGATATTGTTACTATTGGTTTAGGGGATATGTCTCATGATTTTAATTTTGCTAAATTTCATAGACAACCCCATGATAAAGAATTGCCTAGTAAAGATGAAATTATAGGTCTTGCTTGTATTGTCGTGCCTCCTAATGATCCTTTAGAGCAATATTTGCTCGACCATGAAAATGATATGTTTATGAATGAAAGAAGGGAAATAGATGAAGTATTCTTTAAACAGGGACCTATTTTGAAACATAGCTTGCCTGTTGAAATCCTTGGGGATCCTCCTCCACCCAAGGGAGACCCCGTGTTTGAGCTTAAACAATTACCTGATACTTTGAAATATGATTATCTTGATGAAAAGAAGATATATCCTATTATTATTAGTGCTAACCTTTCAGAGCATGAAGAAGAGAAATTATTGAAAACTCTGAAAAAGCACCATGTTGCTATTGGATATACTCTTGATGATCTTAAGGGCATTAGTCCCACTTTATGCCAGTACAAAATAAAATTGGAGAAAGATGCTAAACCAGTTGTTGATCACCAACGACGGTTAAATCCTAAAATGAAAGAAGTGGTAAGAAATTAAATACTAAAGCTTATGGAGGCAGGTATAATTTATCATGTTGCTGATAGTCAGTGGGTAAGTCATGTCCATTGTGTCCCTAAGAAGGGAGGTATTACTATTGTTCCTAATGATAAGGACGAATTGATCCCACAAAGAATTGTTACAGGTTATAGAATGGTAATTGATTTCCGAAAATTGAATAAAGCTACTAGAAAAGATCATTACCCTCTACCTTTTATTGATCAAACGCTAGAAACACTATCCAAACATACACATTTTTTCTTTCTAGATGGTTATTCTGGTTCCTCTCAAATACTTGTGTCAAAAGAGGATCAGGAAAAGACCACTTTTACTTGCCCTTTCGGTACCTTTTCTTATAGACGTATGCATTTTGGTTTATGCAACGCACGTGCTACCTTTCAAAGATGTATGACTGCTATATTCTCTGACTTTTGTGAAAAGATTGTTGAGGTTTTCATGGATGATTTATCCGTGTATGGAACTTCTTTTGATGATTGCTTAAGCAACCTTGATCGAGTCCTGCAGAGATGTGAAGAAACTAATCTTGTCTTGAATTGGGAGAAGTGCCACTTTATGGTTAATGAAGGTATTGTCTTGGGGCATAAAAATTCTGAAAGAGATATTGAAGTTGACAGAGCCAAAGTAGATGCTATTGAAAAGATGTCGTGTCCTAAGGACATCAAAGGTATAAGAAGTTTCCTTGGTCATGCTGGTTTTTATAGGAGGTTTATTAAAGACTTCTCTAAAATTTCTAGGCCTCTGACTAATCTCTTACAAAAATATGTTCCTTTTGTCTTTGATGATGATTGTGTAGAAGCATTTGAAATACTTAAGAAAGCCTTGATTTCCGAACCTATTGTGCAGCCACCCGATTGGAATTTACCCTTTGAAATTATGTGTGATGCTAGTGATTATGCTGTAGGTGTTGTTCTAGGATAGAGAGTTGATAAGAAATTGAATGTTATCCAATATGCTAGTAAAACTCTAGACAGTGCCCAGAGAAATTATGCTACTACTGAAAAAGAATTTTTTGCAGTTGTGTTCGCTTGTGATAAGTTCAGACCTTATATTGTTGATTGTAAAGTGACTGTTCACACTGATCATGTTGCTATTAAATATCTTATGGAAAATAAAGATGCTAAACCTAGACTTATTAAATGGGTTCTCTTGCTACAAGAATTTGATTTGCATATTATTGATAGGATGGGAGCTGAGAACCCTGTTGCAGACAACTTGTCTAGGTTAGAAAATGTTCTTCATGACCCACCACCTATTGATGATAGCTTTCCTGATGAACAATTAGCTGTCATAAATGCTTCTCATACTGCTCCATGGTATGTTGATTATACTAATTACATTGCTGCTAAATTTATACTACCTAGTTTCACATACCAGCAAAAGGAAAAGTTTTTCTATGATTTAAGACATTACTTTTGGGATGACCCACACCTTTATAAAGAAGGGGTAGATGGTGTTATTAGACGTTGTGTACCTGAGCATGAACAGGAATAGATCCTACGCAAGTGTCACCCCGAGGATTATGGAGGACACCACACTGGAGATAGAACTGCACATAAGGTTGCAATCCGGTTTTTATTGGCCTACTCCCTTCAAAGATGCCCGTAAGTTTGTCTTGTCTTGTGATGAATGTCAAAGAATTGGTAATATTAGTAGACGTCAAGAAATGCCTATGAACTATTCACTTGTTATTGAACCATTTGATGTTTGGGGCTTTGATTATATGGGACCTTTTCCTTCCTATAATGGGTATACACATATTTTAGTTGCTGTTGATTACGTTACTAAGTGGGTAGAAGCTATTCCAACTAGTAGTGCTGATCATAACACTTCTATTAAGATGCTTAAAGAAGTTATTTTTCCGAGGTTTGGAGTCCCTAGATACTTAATGACTGACGGTGGTTCACATTTTATTCATGGTGCTTTTCGTAAAATGCTTGCTAAGTATGATGTCAATCATAGAATTGCATCTCCATACCATCCACAGTCTAGTGGTCAAGTAGAATTGAGTAATAGAGAGATTAAATTGATCTTGCAAAAGACTGTTAATAGATCTAGAAAGAATTGGTCCAAGAAACTTGATGATGCATTAAGGGCCTATAGAACTGCTTATAAAAATCCTATGGGCATGTCTCCGTATAAAATGGCTTATGAAAAATCATGTCACTTACCTCTCGAACTAGAACATCAGGCATATTGGGCTATTAAAGAGCTCAATTATGATTTCAAACTTGCCGGTGAGAAGAGGCTATTTGACATTACCTCACTTGATGAATGGAGAACCCAGGCCTATGAGAATGCTAAATTGTTTAAAGAAAAGTTAAAAGATGGAATGACAAAAGGATACAAAAGCGTGAGTTTAATGTAGGTGATTATGAGTTTGCTATACAACTCTCGTTTAAGATTTTTTTGCAGGAAAACTTCTTTCTAAATGGGAAGGTCCTTACATTATCGAGGAGGTCTATCGTTCCAGTGCCATAAAAATTAACAACGCCGAAGGCACAAATCTGAAGGTGGTGAACAGTCAAAGAATCAAAGATTATTCTTAGGTAATCCCATAAATGTTGAAACCAATGTTATTGACACCGTAACCCCGGAGGAGTACATAAGGGACACTTTCCAGAATGCTTCAGACTCCAAAAAGGAATATGTATGTGGTACGGTAAGTAAACCGACTCCAAAACTGCTCAAATAGCAGATTTTCTCCGTTTTGGAATATTTAAAAAATTAGGAAAATAAGAAGTAGTCCGAAAGATACACGAGGCATCCACGAGGGTGGATGGCGTGCCCTACCCCCTGGGTGCACCCCCTGCATCGTGGACACCTCGTGTGCCCTCCGGACTCCATTTTCTTGCATGATACTCCTTTTAGTCAGTAAAAATTCGTTATATAATCTCCCGAAGGTTTTGACCACCGTACCATGACGAAATCCTCTGTTTTTGTTTTGGGCTGTTTTCTGCCAGAGTTTCTCAAGGTTAGGCATCATGTCTCCCACTCCTCCAACAATGTGGGAGACGATGCTTGGCTAATGAAGATAGAGACGAAGCGAGAAGAAATCAAGGAAATCAAGGAAGGTGACTAGATCAAGGAAGCCGCAGAGGAGCAAGTCCCAACATTAATTAGAAGAAGAAGGCTTCTTTCAACCTTACTACAATCATCTCACCTCTACTGAAATTGAAGCTTCCAAGATGATTGAGCTAGTTCGCATACAAAACAAGTATCTCACATGTGAAAATATATTGTTGCAAGAGCATCTCACCGCACTCAAGGGCATTATCCGCAAGTTGGAGGATCTCCTCCGCTCGATGTGTGACAACCCGTCATTAACAACCCCATCATCACTACCTCCAAAGAAAGAGACATAAATACATGGGTATGGGCACTCCCCTTGGCAACTGCCAAGCTTGGGGTATGTGCCCCGGTATCGTATCACCATCACACTTCTATCTTTATCGTTTTTCTTAGTTCGATCATTTTGGTTATATCTTGATCTAGTAGAATAAAGTTTTCATATGATCTAGCTTTGAGTTTTATGTTGATCCCTATCTATGTAATCGAGTCCTTGAGCTAATATAATAAAGATTAGTTTTGAATTGAGGGCTTTGCTATCTTGCTATGATCTTGACGGAATAAAAAGAAAGAATAAAAAGAAATAAAGAGATCATATTGATCTTATGGAGAGTAATGACTTCACACATAAAGAGTATGTTGAATAAAAGTTGTTGAGAGTTGACAAACATAGTTTTGGTCATCGTTGCAATTAATAGGAAGTTATAAAGAAAGAGAGGTTTTTTCACATATAAATACACTATCTTGGACATCTTTTATGATTGTGAGCACTGATTGAAATATGACATGCTAAAAAGTTGATGTTGGACAAGGAAGACAACGTAATGGGTTATGTTTTCTTATGTCCGAAATAAATTATATTGTCATGGATCATCCAACATGTTGAGCTTGCCTTTCCCCCTCATGCTAGCCAAATTCTGTGCACCAAGTAGAGATACTACTTGTGCTTCCAAACATCCCTAAACCCAGTTTTACCATGAGAGTCCACCATACCTACCTATGGATTGAGTAAGATCCTTCAAGTAAGTTGTCATCGGTGCAAGCAATAAAAAAATGCTCTCTAAATATGTATGATCTATTAGTGTGAAGAAAAGAAGCTTTATACGAGCTTGTGATATGGAAGAAATAAAAGCAACAGACTGCATAATGAAGATCCTTATCACAAGTGGAAATATAAAGTGACGTTATTTTGCATTAAGATTTTGTGCATCCAACCATAAAAGTGCATGACAACCTCTGCTTCCCTCTGTGAAGGGCCTATCTTTTATTTTTACCTTCTACCTTCATACAAGAGTCATGGTGATCTTCACCTTTCCTTTTTACACTT
>NC_041387.1:493716596-493861123 GCF_002162155.2 Triticum dicoccoides
CATTACCCTTGAGGTAAAATATTGGGAGGCAAAATTGTAAGCCCCTGCCTTTCTCTGTGTCTGGTTAAAACTTCATACCCATAAGTATCGCGTGAGTGTTAGCAATTGTGAAGACTAAATGATAGTTGAGTATGTGGACTTGCTGAAAAGCTCTTATTTAGACACTTTCCGATGTTATGATAAATTGCAATTGCTTTAATGACTGAGATTATAGTTTGCTAGTTTTCAATGAAGTTTCTGATTCATACTTTACATTGTGAATAGATTGTTACTTTAACATAAGAAATCATATGACAATATTATGTTGCTGTTCTAAGAATGATCATGATGCCCTCATGTTCGTATTTTATTTTTATCGACACCTCTATTTCTAAACATGTGGACATATTTTTCGATATCGGCTTTCACTTGAGGACAAGCGAGGTCTAAGCTTGGGGGAGTTGATTCATCCATTTTGCATCATGCTTTTATATAAATATTTATTGCATTATGGCCTGTTACTACACATTAATTATGTCACAATACTTATGCCTTTTCTCTCTTAAATTGCTTCAATGATTGAGATTATAGTTTGCTAGTTTTCAATGAAGTTTCTGATTCATACTTTACATTGTGAATAGATTGTTACTTTAACATAAGAAATCATATGAAAATATATATGTTGTTGTTCTAAGAATGATCATGATGCCCTCATGTCAGTATTTTATTTTTATCGACACCTCTATCTCTAAACACGTGGACATATTTTTAGATATCGGCTTTCGCTTGAGGACAAGCGAGGTCTAAGCTTGGGGGAGTTGATACATACATTTTGCATCATGCTTTTATATCAATATTTATTGCATTATGGGCTGTTACTACACATTATGTCACAGTACTTATGCCTTTTCTCTCTTATTTTATAAGGTTTACACGAAGAGGGAGAATGCCGGCAGCTGGAATTCTGGGCTGGAAAAGGAGCAAATATTATAGACCTATTCTGCACAACTCCCAAAGTCCTGAAACTCCACGAAAGTCACTTTTGGAATATATTAAAAATATTGGGCGAAGAAAGCACCAGAGGGGGTCCACCCAGCAGCCACGAGGGTGGAGGGCGCGCCCTACCCCCTGGGCGCGCCCTCCAGCCTCGTGGGCCACGTGGCAGGCCCCCGATGCACATCTTCTGCTATATGGTGTCTTTTGCCCTATAAAAAAATCATAAGGAAGCTTTCGGGACGAAGCGCAGCCATTTTGAGGAGGAACTTGGGCGGAACCAATCTAGGGCTCCGGCGGAGCTGTTCTGCTGGGGAAACATCCCTCCGGGAGGGGGAAATTGTCGCCATCGTCATCACCATCGATCCTCTCATTGAGAGGGGGTCAATCTCCATCAACATCTTCACCATCACCATCTCCTCTCAAACCCTAGTTCATCTCTTGTATCCGATCTTTGTCTCAAAACCTCAGATTGGTACCTGTGGGTTGCTAGTAGTGTTGATTACTCCTTGTAGTTGATGCTAGTTGGTTTATTCGGTGGAAGATCATATATTTAGATCCTTTATGCATATTAATACCCCTCTGATTATGAACATGAATATGATTTGTGAGTAGTTACGTTTGCTCCAGAGGACATGGGAGAAGTCTTGTTATAAGTAATCATGTGAATTTGGTATTCGTTCGATATTTTGATGAGATGTATGTTGTCTCTCCTCTAGTGGTGTTATGTGAACGTCGACTACATGACACTTCACCATTGTCTGGGCCTAGGGGAAGGCATTGTTAAGTAATAAGTAGATGATGGGTTGCTAGAGTGACAAAAGCTTAAACCCTAGTTTATGCGTTGCTTCATAAGGGGCTGATTTGGATCCATATGTTTCATGTTATTGTTACGTTTGCCGTAATTCTTCTTTCGTAGTTGCGGACGCTTGCGAGAGGGGTTAATCATAAGTGGGATGCTTGTCCAAGGAAGGGCAGTACCCAAGCATCGGTCCACCCACATATCAAATTATCAAAGTAATGAACGTGAATCATATGAGCATGATGAAAACTAGCTTGACAGTAATTCCCATGTGTCCTTGGTAGCGCTTTGCTTTACATAAGAGTTTGTCCAGGCTTGTCCTTTGCTACAAAAAGGATTGGGCCACCTTGCCGCACCTTAGTTACTTTTGTTACTCGTTACCCATTACGAATTACCATATCACAAAACTATCTGTTACCGATAATTTCAGTGCTTGCAGAGAATACCTTACTGAAAACCGCTTCTCATTTCCTTTTGCTCCTCGTTGGGTTCGACACTCTTACTTATCTAAAGGACTATGATAGACCCCCTATACTTGTGGGTCATCAGATTCCATCTAGGGGCTTTTTCTGGCATCCCACTAGAGGGGGATTCGATCACGAAGGGCTTCTACATCAACTCTATTGCCCTTCCGATGAAGCGTGAGTAGTTTACCTCAGACCTACGGGTCCATAGCTAGTAGCTAGATAGCTTCTTCTCTCTCTTTGATTCTCAATACTATGTTCTCCTCGATGTTCTTGGAGATCTAACCGATGTAATCTTCTCTTGCGGTGTGTTTGTCGAGATCCGATGTGTAACGTCCGAATAATTAAGCTACAATGACCCCATTAATGACGCCAAGTCATCATAATTAAAATTTTGCTAAACCTCACTTGTTTCAAACTTAGGTCAAATTCAAATTCCAAAAACAAGTCAAATTTTATTACTTTGAACTGATAAGGAAAAATGTTTGATGTGTTGAAAATATTCCCTAACTATTTGTCATGAAGAAACCATGTTTTTATTTAAATCCTACATATTTAGAATGAAATAAAATAGAAAAGAAAAAATAAATAAAAGGGAAAGAAAATACAAAACAGAAAACAAAAAAATTAAAAGGGAAAAGGCCCCCTGGCCAACTGGGCCAGACAGCCCAGCTGGCCGACCCACCTGGCCCAACCAGTTGGCTCACCCCATCCCCACTTAACCCCCTGAAACCCTAACCCGTTCCCCCGTCGCCCCGCAACCCCACACCCCCACTCCCTCGATCCCCACTCCCCTCCTCTGCCCTCCCGATTGGATCAGGGGGATCGAACCGCCGCCACCACGCGGAACGCTCCACCGCGGCCACCTCGCCGGACGCCTCCTCTCCGTCCCCGTCGACCACCCCGACCCCCGCTGCCTGTTCCCTACTACCCCCCTGTCGTGGAATTAACACGTCAGATGTCCTTAGTGTGAGGACTTAGTCGCGAGGCCAACACATCTATGTGGTAGCTTGAGAGGGGTTGAGCGGAATCGAGAGACGCAACACAAGACAAGGGTTTAGACAGCTTTGGGCCCCAGGAAACATCATCCGGTAACAACCCTACATGCTGTTTGAGGCTAGATCTCATTATCATCACGAGGGAGTCGCCGTAAACCGGCTCTCCTCTAATTGTGTCTAGCTCTAGAGATTGTTTCTTGCTTGTCCCTCTTTGGGGAGCCCTGCCCCTCCTTATATATGTTGAAGGGGCGGTTTACATGGCTAGTCCTAGTTGGACTAGGATTATTCTATTACAAGTGGAGTCCTAGTCTTGCTTCCTTTGTAGGAGAATAGTCCTTATGCTTTCCTCATAAACCGGCCCACCATTAAACGAGAATCGGCCTTCTGGGCCTTGGGCCTCGTCATCCATTTGACCCGCCCGCCGGGTTACTAATGAACCGCCAAGATTGGGCGAGTTACCCGTGAATCGCCAAGCTCCGGGCGGGTTACTAGTGAGTCGTCCAGTCCGGCCGGGTTATACTTCCGGCCGGGTTATGCCGTGGGGTATATCCCCGACATTAGCCCCCAGTTTAATTTGGATTTATCCATGTTAAACTGATCTGCAACATAAACACAAGAACAAATTTGGCGGTTTGTGCTTCGGCTTAAATATTCTTATAAACTAGCAGTTGATCATCCTTAAGTCCTTGTCATTTCTTCCTTCTAAAAAATCCGAGTCAATAACCATCTTCATAATCAATTTGTTTGTATAAGAAACATTGTAAATAAAGAATCCATTTAACTCGGCCTTCAATACTCTGACTTGACAAAAATATTGGTCTTCAAATATTCAACTGATATTCCGCCGGCTTGAAGATGTACAACTTGCCGATCTATGATTTCCAAAATCGCCGGGTTATAAAAACTGATAATTCCGGGTCATGATTGTTTCCAACACCAGTTTATGATTGTTGCCAACGCCTGTTCATGGTTGCTGCCGACACCGGGTCATAATGATTGGTGATGCCGGGTCATACTGAAAATCGGAAGATATTTCTCCCTTATATCCATATTACCTGTAGCCCCCAAGTCTTGAACAGAACAAAGTGATGATTTGAGACTTGTTTCCATATAATTACTGCCACTTTGAAGAAATCCATGTTGTTCATCTCAGTCACTAGTAAAAAACTGAATACTCCATATATGTAGCCCCCAAGTGCCGGGTTGTCATGCTTGCAGCAACCCGGGATTTGAAACTGCCTTATGCTCATAAAAACTTCAACCAGTATAGCCCCCAAGGGCCGGGTCATTATGCAATAATGAGCAGGGACTTTGTAAATATAATCATGTAAACTTTGAACAGCAACGGTGTAGCCCCCAAGGGCCGGCTCATTATAATGCGATGAGTCGGGTATTCAATAAGATGAGCAAAAAATGACTTTGCATTAGCCCCCAAGTGTCATGGTGCATGCTTGCAGCGACATGAGACTTGCATATTTGATGTAATCTCAACTTGAATAATATAGCCCCCAAGTGCCGGGTTGTAAGCCTGCAGCAACTCGGGACTATTCCTTCAATTATAGAATAAATCATATCCATTGATGATATGATAGCCATTGCGCTAAAGCGACTTTGAAAACCTTAATCATAATACTAGTTATTGATAACCATAATAAAATCCAGCTATGTTGGCTATTTGAAGATTTGAATAATATAATCCAATGATTTATGAGCGCATGATTCCAATGGCACAATCCAAATATATACTGGCGACTTATAGTCCAAAGCCAGGCCGGGTTAATAAACGCCGGTGATTTATAATTATGCTTTATTCAACCTGTTTCTGCATACAACAAGTTTAAAGTGTCCTGGCAGTTTATCACCGGACGGGTCATAATGCCCAACATATAACCCGGGTTTATAACCAAGGCTACACTTAAGAATAATCAAATATGAAATATATCATACCTGTGACATTTGAATCACATCTTTGGTTTACCAACTTTTGTAGTAAGGGTGAGAACCCAAATCTTGAGTGTTGATAACTCCCACCATGCTGTGCTGGTGTATAATAAGTCATGCCGGGTTATGATAAACACCGGATGATCGTCCTGGCGACATATAGTCAATGACAGACCGGGTTAATAATCGTCTGACAACTTGTAGTTGAAAGTCGAGCCGGGTTAATAAACACCGGGTTAATTTGATAACTGATAGTCATACCGGGTCAAAAGACACCGGTTCAACATAAAATTTATCAAAAGAGAAAAATCTTGACAAAAGCAAATAAAACCGTGTAGTCGAGGCTTTTCAAGGGCTGCCAGGCCCAAATTCGAGGCTTTTCATGGGCTGCCAGGCCACTGAGTTAAACCATTTGACAAAGCCTTTTAAGATGGACCTCCAACTAACCAATTGTCATTTTAACTTTGACAAGTTCAGGGTCTGTATAAGATTGACTTGTCAAACGTTCGGCGGGTCATGCCAGGATTACCTGGATAGGAGTGGCTTACTTGATGAAGGCAGGTTAACCCGGGGTTTTAGGTGAATACACCAGGCTTCCAAGCCGTGGGTCGATACCCAATTACAAGGGTCCTTTCAAACTCTTTGTTGTGTTGCACAAAGAGCCCCCAAGTAACTTTGTGAGATGTGCTCTAGGGGTGCCTATGTTTGAGCTGTGCGTAGCAACAAGACTCTCTTTGGCCCCTTGGGTGTGAAGCCCCCAAGCTTTGTTGTGGCTTTATAAGCCGGTTCAATGGATAATCGGAACTCCGCTCTATAAGCAGAAGCCCCCATGTGATATATTTCTGAGTTGTGCTCGCTAGGTGCCTATGTTTGAGTTGTGCTGTGCGACAAACTCTCTTTGGCCCCTTATGATAATATTGGCTTGATAGCCGGATTACTGAAGTAACCAGAGTTGTGCTCTTATGAT
Organism: Triticum dicoccoides; assembly: GCF_002162155.2. Lineage (NCBI taxonomy): Eukaryota > Viridiplantae > Streptophyta > Magnoliopsida > Poales > Poaceae > Triticum > Triticum dicoccoides. Next base: position 493,722,741 of record NC_041387.1, read on the forward strand.
AATATTGGCTTGATAGCCGCATCAAGAGGGTAGTAACACCATGTTCTCTTTGGTGAATACACCTATGTTTGAACAGGAAGCCCCCAAGTGATCATATAAAGATGAGCCCATAAGGCAGGATACCCATGTTTGAACCGCACGTCAGGGCAGCTGGTCTTCTTCGGCAACCTTTAACTTATTGCATGAGATAAGTTCTTCTTGAACCGGGATTTCTTAAACCGGATATTGAGAGCTTCAAAGCTTTGTGGGAGATATCTTTCCCTTGAGCCGCATTTTAAACCGGATCCTTCTTTTTAAGCCGGCCATTTTTTGATGGCTTTTAAATTTGCACCAATATGGTGGTAGCCTCCGGGACCGGGTTATCTTTCCCTCCAACGTCCTGGGGTTCTTGACTTCACTGAAAACCGCAGACATTTGCTGATTCATATCATTGTAGCCCCCGAGTCTCAAGGTGACTCGAGGAGTTAGCTTGAGATTCTCCATATTGGACCGTGATATAAACCGGCATAAATGGCATATCATTGGTGTTGATAGCACGATGTAAATCCACAGAAGGTTGAGGTGACCGCGTCGGGTTATAAATGATCCCGTATGAGCCGTGTCAGCAACTCGGCCAATGGTTCCTTCCAATTGGTGATTTGAAGTTAACCAAACTGTAGTGGCGACGACTTGTGCGCCTGCCTATTGAACCAACCAGTGCAGACGGCGGTTGATAGTATATGATAATTTGCCTCCATTTTGTTAAAAGAAAAACCAGGCTACCCAAGCTGTGACTTGCTCATACTCAATAAACAGCTCATGCAGACAGGTGCGGCCCGGTATGTTAATGTAGACCGGACTGCGGGGGTCGGCGGCCTGTGCACGTGTTATTGGGTAATTCGCATGGTCCTGACGAGTTGAAGCGGACTGGATCGCGATATAAACCGGCATGGGTTATCCAATAGCTCAGCGGTATAATAATCCCTGATATGTTAGCCAGAAAATATCCATAGCGGAGTTGACGATCACCATAGTGAAGCTGAAATCAATCATGGGCAAGTCGGCCATGCGAGCAGATAGATGAACCGGGTGCGGCGTTGTAAACCGGTGCGGACGAGCAAATTGTCCTCCGCGTTGTAAACCGGCACGGACGCATGAACCAGTGGCCAGGGCGGACGGGCGAATCGTCCGTGGTGTTGTAAGGTGGCGCGGACAGGCGAGTCGGCCGGCGCATTGATGTAACCCGGACCGTGATACATGTGTCCGTGAATGGCATCAAAATTGTCCTGTGTAAAAATATTACAGGACAGAGTAATTGTTCTTTGACAAAAAAACAATAAGTGTTTAATACATAAATTTAGATGAATACCACCTGATGTTTGGGCGGACAGTAAAACCACCGCAGCATCAGAAGCGGCTTCAGAGTGATGAATCGGTCGCGGCCTTGTAAGCCGGCACAGACGAGCCAGTTGTCCTCCGCGTTATAAATCGGTGCAGACGCGTGAACCAGCGGCGAGGGCGGACGGGCGAGTCGTCTGTGATGTTGTAAGGTGGCGCGGACGGGCAAGTTGACCGGCGCATTGATGTAAACCGGACCGCGATACGCGTGTCCGTGAAGCTGCGCGGCACAGCCGAACGTGCCTCTGTGGTATAATACCACCCCCTTTTTTTAATAGCCCTCCTGGTATTTTTTGCCGGATGAACCCGAATGCTGGCGCTAGATAATGCATAATACCCTTCGTGTTGCAAACCGGACCGGAGCAGTGGCGGGCGGCTTGGCCCCGCTGTGATTGATGTAGATCGGCAAATGACTTGTAGTCCAGCTTGGCACAGTGGCAGCGCAGGTCGACACGACAGTATGGAGGTGAAGGTGAGGCTGGCTTGGTGCAGCTACGGTTAACGAAGCAAAAATGTGATGACAGCAACCGCTTGCAGTCATGAGGCGTAGGCCCAAACCAGCTTGCGAGTCAACGGCCGAGCTCGAGTCCGCAGAGACGTCTGCTTCCGAGTCGTGGCTGGATCCATTGGCTCAAGTCCGTGTCCTCCTCCAAGTCGCGATTTTCTTTCTGAAAGTGCTATTCTTCTTTTGGTAATTGAAAAGCTGAACCAATCCTACCAACGGCCCCACGTCCTGGTACTAGTATTCATCACTAGTACTAGTTAAAGTAATACATGATGTTTCCTTGGAGTTGACCCGGTCTTCACGTAATAAACTATGGATAATTCCTTTGGGGAGATCCTGGGTGCTTGTCCGTGGATGGTAAAATGTGGTTGTGTTTCTTTGACTGGCCACACGGGGTTGCATCAAATCTTGTCTCCGATCGGCCTCAACGACTTTGTAGAACAACGCAGCGGAAATCAACCCGGACGGGTCACCAGGTCATGTGCATGCGCACGCAACCCTAAATTTTTCTTGAACCTTAAATCTCACAAATCTTCAAATCTGGACTGATGAACTTGGCGCTGATGCAAATCCTTTCAAACCAGCTTTTTTTTATCCGAAAAATTGCGAGCCCCTCGATCCCTAGGAGTGATCCCTCTAAGAACTCAACACCGTCGTGTGCCTGGCCCCACAGTGGGCGCCAACTATCGTGGAATTAACATGTCAGATGTCCTTAGTGTGAGGACTTAGTCGCGAGGCCAACGCATCTATGTGGTAGCTTGAGAGGGATTGAGCGGAATCGAGAGACGCAACACAAGACAAGGGTTTAGACAGCTTCGGGCCCCGGGAAACATCATCCGGTAACAACCCTACATGCTGTTTGAGGCTAGATGTCATTATTATCACGAGGGAGTCGCCGTAAACCGGCTCTCCTCTAATTGTGTCTAGCCCTAGAGATTGTTTCTTGCTTGTCCCTCTTTGGGGAGCCCTGCCCCTCCTTATATATGTTGAAGGGGCGGTTTACATGGCTAGTCCTAGTTGGACTAGGATTATTCTATTACAAGTGGAGTCCTAGTCTTGCTTCCTTTGTAGGAGAATAGTCCTTACGCTTTCCTCATAAACCGGCCCACCATTAAACGTGAATCGGCCTTCTGGGCCTTGGGCCTTGTCATCCATTTGACCCGCCCGCCGGGTTACTAATGAACCGCCAAGATTGGGCGAGTTACCCGTGAATCGCCAAGCTCTGGGTAGGTTACCAGCGAGTCGTCCAGTCCGGTCGGGTTATACTTCCGGCCGGGTTACGCCACGGGGTATATCCCCGACAATCATCAAAGCCAAGCATCCCTCAAAGACTATCATGACCACTTCTCATCCCTTTGAATTACTTCATATGGATCTCTTTGGCCCTACTCATTATGCCACGTTCTCTAGTTCTGCATCATTATATGGCTTTGTCATTGTTGATTATTATTATCATTATACCTGGGTGCATATCATCACTTACAAAAATGAAGTGCAGGAAGTCTTCAGATGATTTTCCTCAAGAGCTTCTACGAACTTCGGTGTGAAGATCAAGAATATCAAGAGTGAAAACGAAACCGAGTTCAAGAACACTGGTCTCGATGAATATCTTGATATACTTGCTATTACTCACGAGTTATCTGCTCCCTATACTCCTATGCAGAATGGCGTCGTGGAGCGCAAGAATAGAACTCTTGTTGAGATGGCTCGCACTATACTTGATGAATATAAGACACCACATCATTTTTGGCCAAAAGCTATTTATACTACATGCCACATCATCAACAGAGTATATCTTCACAAATTCTTCAAAAGGACCTCATATGAACTCCTCACTGACAAGAAACCAAATGTAAGTTATTTCAAAGTCTTCGGTGCTAAATGCTGGATTAGAGATCCTCACCATCACTCTAAATTTGCACCGAAAGCACATGAGGGTTTTATGCTTGGTTATGGAAAGGACTCGCACACCTACAGAGTCTTCAACACCAATCACCACAAGATTGTTGAAATTGTAGATGTGTGGTTCGATGAAACTAATGGCTCGAAAAGAGAGCACCTACCTCCTGTGCTAGATGAAGTGTCACCTGAGGAATCCATCACGCTCAAAGCTAATGAGGATATCATCCCTACCGAAGAATCTGCTGAAGAAGTCATTCCGGATCATGAAGACAATCACGCTGGTGCTACTGAAGAAACCGACCCTGAAGAAATTGCCGGGCCTAAGAAAAGTCGTCAACCTGCTCATCCTCGCGTTGCAAACCAAGTGCATATTGAGAAAATCATCAGCGACATCAACACACATGTCCTCTCACTTGCTCAAAAGCTTCAAACTTGTCTAACTTTTGTGGGCATTTTGCATTTGTCTCTATCACAGAGCCCACTAAAGTTGATGAAGCATTCATGGAATCTGAATGGATTCAAGCCATGCAAGATAAATTGCATCAATTCGAGCTCAACAATGTGTGGGAGCTTGTCAAGCGACCAGACACATGCAAGTACAACATCATCGGTACCAAATGGATCTACCACAACAAAGATGAAAATGGCCTTGTGGTGAGGAATAAGGCTCGTCTTGTAGCTCAAGGCTACACACAGGTTGAAGGAATTGATTTCGATAAAACTTTTGCACCTGTTGCTAGACTTGAAGCTATTCGCATATTGCTTGCTTATGCTAACCATCATAATATCATCTTACATCAAATGGATGTGAAAAGTTCATTCCTCAATGGTAAGCTTGAGGAAGAAGTATATGTTGCTCAACCACCAGGTTTTGAGGATCCAAAATTTCCAGATCACGTCTACAGACTCAACAAGGCCCTCTATGGCCTCAAGCAAGCACCTCGGGCGTGGTATGACACATTAAAGGAATTCCTCATGAAGAAAGGCTTCAAACCCGGTTCATTTGACCTAACTCTTTTCACCAAAGCATATGATGATGAATTATTCGTGTGCCAAATATATGTTGATGATATTATCTTTGGTTGTACTAACCAATATTATAGTGGCGAATTTGCCTATATGATGAGTGAGGAATATCAAATGTCTATGATGGGAGAGTTGAAATTCTTCTTTGGTCTTCAAATTCGTCAACAACACAATGGCATATTCATATCCCAAGAGAAATACCTCAAGGATGTGTTGAGGAAATTCGGAATGCAAGATTGCAAAGGCGTCAAAATCCCTATGCCCACAAATGGCCATCTATGCACCGATGAAAATGGTAAAGACTTTGATCAAAAGGTATACTGCTCCATGATTGGCTCTTTATTGTACCTATGTGCATCTAGATCGGATATTATGCTTAGTGTTTGCATGTGTGCCCAATTTCGAGCTACACCGAAGGAATCACACCATAAGGCTGTGAAGCATATTCTTTGATATCTAGCTCACACTCCAACACTTGGATTATGGTATCCCAAGGGCTCTTCCTTTGATCTCATTGGATATTCTGACTCTAACTATGCTGGTGATTGGGTGGACCGCAAGTCAACATCGGGCACATGTCATTTCCTTGGACGATCCTTGGTATGTTGGTCCTCGAAGAAGCAGAACTGCGTATCACTCTCTACTTCTGAAGCTGAGTACATTGCTGCTGGATCTTGCTATGCTCAATTGCTATGGATGAAGCAAACCCTCAAGGACTATGGCATCAATGTGAAGAATGTGCCACTCTAGTGCAACAATGAGAGTGCTATCAAGATTGCTCACAACCCAGATCAGCACTCGAAGACAAAGCACATCCAGAATGGTCATCATTTTCTTCGTGACCACTGTTGAAGGGCGACATCTCCATCGATCACGCAAATACTGAAGATCAGCTGGCCGATATCTTCACAAAGCCCTTGGATGAGGAGAGATTTAGCAAGTTGCGGTGTGAGCTAAATATCTTAGAATATTTGAATGTTCTTTGAAAAGGACACACATCCTAACACGTATGCAAACTTTATGACTTAGATGTGCAACACACGAAGTAACATTTTTCTTCAATCAATGAAGACTAACCCTCTAAGTGTGAAGAAATTAATGAAGAATTTGTTTCTCAGAACCCTACGACAATTGTATGCGGTGTCTGAAATCATCATTCTTATACAGCGGGTTACGCCACCCACCAAAGTTGAAAATCTTCAATTTGAGTTTTTCTTCATTTTTGAAATTCCTTAGTTGTTCAATTTCTTCAACTTTGCATTGTATTCACTCTTTTCGTCATTGTTCTTCATTGACTATATATATACTTGAGTTTTATGTCCTCAACAACATTCACTTATTGCTAATTCTTCAAGTTGCCTTTTTCTGCTAAGGGAATGTGATCGGACCCTTTCCCCTCTATGCAAAACTCAACCCAATCTGTTCACAAATTCTTCATGTGCATTCTATTTGAAACCCATTCAAAATCTTCATTGTGTCCTTGTCAGTTGAAGAATTTGTGAATGAAACATTAAATTTTCTTATTTAAATTTTTGGCTTTTGCCGCTCAAACCGTTCCACATCCCATGATAAGATATATCTATTCACCCACGATCTCACACGATCTACACCACTCTGTACGTGGGTGACACATGCCGCTATGATGAGAAGGGTCAGGGGCACGTTCGTTCATTTTCCTCGGGTGAGTGGTTTTTTTACCTCGGCTATGAATACCCCTCACCCTCCTCAGACTACATTTACCCCGCTCGAACTCACTCCCCTCGCTCGAGCTCTCAAGCCCTAGCGCTGCCGCTACTTTCATCATCGCCGGTGAGGAAGAGCTTCACTGCCTCGACCTCGTCGCCTTGTACTCGCGCCGGCCATGGATATCTTCACTCCGCCGCCGCCGTAGCTGTCTTCCTCTGCCAAGTTAGGGCGTGGAAGATCCGGACTAACGAACTTCCAATCTAACACTCCTAGTTCGTCATGTTCTTCATCAAGGGTAATTAAAAGTTACTTTTACTGCCCTTGTTGATTCTGATGATTTCCATAAATTCATCAAAAGGTGTTTATTCTTCAACTTTGACACTTGAATCACCTCACACAATCATCTGTTCTTGATCTGTTTCTCTAAGCAACATTTTTCTTCAAGATTCCTCAATTGTGTGAATTTCTCAAATCCATACAACTCTGGAACCTTAGTCAAAGAACGCTTAGTGAAATTCCTCAAGACATATCTGGTCAAATTCCTCAAACTTGTTCCTTTTTGCAAGAACTTCTGAGAATGCATATGACCTCTCCAAATTTTTTGCACCTATACTATGTTCACAGGTACACATGTCCGCTACTGAATCACTAGGTTCTCATCAACTTAACTCATTTGCAGCGTTCCTCGAAGAAAAATTGCATACCTCTTTAGAGAACTCAATTGTTCAAAATCCTCAGCTGAAGAAAATGGTAGATGGCAAAGACCTCAGAAGGGAGGGAAGAAACTGGAAGTGAACAATGCTTTTGAAATCCCTAATGACATCTATGCAGGGTATTGCACACCTGATGAGGCAACTCATGGAAAAGAAATGAAGAATGAGCACAAGGTGCACATTCAGAGAATTGAACAAAGATGGGCACAGGAATGGAGAGAATACAGATATGTTACTCCAAAGTACATGAAGAAATTCACTCTTCACCCTCCTTGCCCAAGACCTCCATTGGCACCTGGCCAAATTGCTAATCCCACTAGACTCAAGCGCGGTGAGGACTATGCTGATGAATGGGCCAACCGGCAAGCCAAGTTGGCCAAACATGTCAAGGAAGCAGTGATGAAATTCAATAAAGACTCAGCTGCTGCTGCTGCTGCTGCTGAGGCCTCCACAAGAGAGAATGCTATGCCTAAGAAGCCTGCTCAGAAACCACCTTCCTCAACAATGCCCTCACGACCAAGCTCATCTATGCCCTCATGACATATTCCTCAAGCTGCTCCAGTTCCTTAAGTTGCAAAACCCTCAGCTCCTCCAGCAAAGTCCTCGGCACCTGTGCATATCGCCTCTTGCCAAAGGACCACATGCATCTCAATTGCTTCAGGAGCATCTGCAAGTTCTTCAGCTCCTCCTCAGTCCTCAACAGGCCCCACTTTTCTGAAGACCAAGGCTACTGCTGGACGAGGCACAAGACCAAGTCCTCATAAGAAGCAAGTTGCCTTCCAAGTACCATCAGATGAAGACGAAGCTGATGAGGAGGAATTAGCAGAAATCATCAGAGATAGACATCAAAGGGCTGCTAGAGCCAAGGGAAGTGTTGTGCCACTCATACTGGATCCAAAGAAGATCCTGGACTTCATTGATCTCTGGCACAAGGACCCAAACACTCCCTTGCCAGAATTAAATCTCACACCTGGCCAAAGTCATATGTTGACGGCTTTCATTTCTGAAGAAAAATGGAAATTTGAGAAAGCCAGGTCTGTGAAGAAAGCTTAGTACAAGAAACAATGCTTTCTGAAGGAAAATGTTCTAAAGCTATCACCTGATGAACTTGTTGCTTTGTAATCAGAAATCAAGAAACTCAGTGATGAATTTGACGCTTACAAGGCAGAATGACTGGGAGCCAAGGCCAGATTCGTCAGAATGGCAAAGGGATTTACATCCAATGTTGCTGCTCAAACGCACATTGAAATTCCTCAAGCTGAAGCTTCTGCACAACCTACTGAAGAACATGCCAGCACCGCTGATGAAAATCAGGATGCTGATGAAACTAAAAGTACCAGGGCTGATGAAGTTATTCCAACCGCCGAACAAATTGCCAGGGCAACCACTAGTGCTGCGTCTGAAGAACAAGTTAGGCCAGCTGAAGCATCTGATGTTGAGCCTGAGGAAACTGCACAAGTCAGGACAACTGCATCAGTTGTGCTTGAAGAAACTACACCAATTTCCTCTGCTCCTCCCGCATCAACGCCAATGCCAAGTCCTATCCTTCCTTCTACATCAGAAGCGAAGAAAAACAAAGCTGTGGTGCAAGCAACATTGAAGAAAAGGAAAGCATCTGCTTCTTAGAGTCTTCTGCTCCCAAGAAGGCAAATACTTTGACCATCTCTTATGCAAATCCATAGATGTTGTTCCTTTTTCAAGCATGCCATCAAAGGAAATCGTTCCTTTTGGTGAAGATTATGTGATTCCAAGCAAATCAGATGAAGAAGATCCTTCTGCTGCTTCGACAAAGTAGTTGGATGAGGAAATTGAAGTGGACAATGTCACTTCAACTCCATTGGTATCATCGCCCATGCCTCAATTCATGGCTGAAGAGGAAGGCATTGAGGAAATTGATGAAGAAGAAGAAGATGTGGACATTGGGTGCACCACTCCAGTGTTGAATGATGACTATTGGGAAAGTCATCACCCCAATTCCCCCATGTTCACCCCACTCTAACAGATTCCTTAGTCCCCAGTCCAGATTGAAGAAATTCATACGGGCTCTGATGAACCTCAAGCGTCTCTTCTTACCATCCCTGAAGAAATTCCAGCCACTAGTGCTGATGTTAATGCTGTTGAAGAAAAGGAGACCCAGGCTGCTACTGAAGTGGAAACTGAAATTCCTCAGCCTGTGGCTCCTGAGACTGTGAATCAAGAGGCAGTGAAGACACTGACTGATACACCTTAGCCCAAGCCGAAGAATCCGTTCTCAAGTACGCAGAAGTTCAAAGCTGATGACTTCTTTCATGAGCATGTATTCTTCACTGATTACAACCCATATGATTCTGCTCGTCTTCGAAGGAAGCGTTTCTCGATAGCAAGTCAGATGAACTTCTACTCTTCACTGCTATTTGATATAGATCTTTGACCATGATCATATTCCTCATGTGGATATGGAATCGCTACCTTGCTTCACCACGTCCTTAGTGTTCTTCATGACACTGGGCTACTCAACTTCTGCACTGACATATGTGAGTGGAATGAAGAGCAAATTCTTCAGTTCTACGTGACGCTACACATTACCAGTAATTATGAAGATATAAATTCTTGGGTGTTGGACTGGATGACAGAGAACACACACTTCAAAGCACAGGCCCCTGAATTGCTTCATGCCCTGCCTGTCAGTCCTCCCCTTGAAGGTGCATGTCTCCTTTATCATGAACCTGAGCTCTCTGACCATTTCATGCAAGTGTTGATGAAGCCGCTGAAGTTTGGCCAAGCCCCAAGAACCAAATTCCTCATGAAGGAATTGCTTTATGTGCCTCGCACTGTATACAGAATTTTCACCAAGACCCCGAGTCCTATCAAAGGCCACGACTCTAATGATGAAGAAGTCGTTGGCATCATGACGAATCTGCTATTCAATATCATGCATGGTATTCCAATCAACTACCATGATTTCTTCATGAGGACTATGGCAAATGTTGCTCTTTCTCCGTTTGAATTAAAGCCTTACGCACCCTGGATCATGAAATTCATCAGATCAAGGTCTTCAATCAACTGCAAGGATGACACTCTTAACCATGGCAGTTACTTGCCCCCCATTGAAGTCCTCAAGCGGACTATTTCCTCAGCTAATGAGAAGGGCAAGGACACTGTTATTGATGAAGGCATTCGTCCATTGGATGGACAGTTCCGCAAAGCTGCATCCTACTCCACCAATGATGACTCTGCCACTCATGACTTTGCCGCCAATTCTTCAAAGCAAAATCCTCAAGGCATAGCTCCAAGGGTGATTACTGATCGTGAGCTTCTCCTCAGTCTTCATCAGAAGGTCGATCGCAACCACAAGTGGGTCAAGCGTCAGTTCAGTTCAATTCTTCACAACATGACTCCTACACACAATTCAGTGAAGAAGAACCATTACTACATCCATGAAGTATTTGATCGCACCTGGTGTTGGGGATATGGCTACTGAGTTAAACCGCCCAGGAGGGGCCGGGTTACCTCACAAGGAATCCTGTACAAAAGCCCACGACGATGAAGGCTAAGGCTATGGCGTTTCAACTATGAAGACTTAGAGGCCCAGAGCCCAATGGCGGATTAGGGCCCATAGTAGTAAACCGCCATAGATGTATAACTTGTACTGTAAGTCAGGGAAAGGAGAAACCGAGCCGGACACTTGTATGAGCCGGCCTCGGGATTCTGTAGACCGGTCGGGCATCAACCTATGTATATAAAAGGACGACCCAACGGTGGTTCAGGGACAAGAAACATCAACTCAAGAACTAGGCCAAGCATATTTGCTCCCTGGTAATCGAGACCACATCAAGAACACCACAACTGGATCATAGGCTTTTACCTTCACCACAAGGGGCCAAACCAGTATAAACTCCCTGTGTCCTTTGTCCAGTTTAACCCCTCTAAGCTAACTCAATCGCGATGGCTCCATGACTAAGTCCTTTCAACAGGACATCTGACGTGATAATTCCACGACAGTTGGAGCCCACCGTGGGGCTATCACATGATGGTTTCAAGTTCTTAGAGGGCAAGTTCGAAGGGCTCAAGGGATACACAGTGGGCCAGATGACTAAGAGTCGTCGCGGCAAGCTCTACATCGACGACTCAGGCTGGGGCCCCGACACCGGCTCAATCGAGTACGGGTACCGGGTCCCCTTCGGAGGAATTCATGTCTTTATCAGCAAGATCGGCGAACCAGGCCCTGAGCCAGACATCTGCACTGACCTCGTCAAGACGGCTCAGCGTGCGAGTACTGCCCAGATTCAGCCCGCCATGAAGCATGCGTTCATAGGATGTATGCATGAGATCGAATCTGAACCGGTGTCCGAGGGTGAGACGACCGTTTATTCCAATGGCGAGTCATCCACCGGCGAGACCGAATCTTTGTACCAAGTTCAAGGTGGCTTGTTTGAAGGGTATTCCGATGGCAGCAGTATTCCGGAATTTCTTGAACCGCCAAATCGGGTCGCAATCTTCATGGCCGGTACACAGCCAACATTGCAAAACTCAACCGCAGCGGCAATGGTTTCCGGATCAGCAGCCGAGGCAGCAGGCCCCGTGTGCTACCCGGCTCAAGTTCTTTCCAGTTTGTTGGACGCCTAGACGACGTTGTTGACCACGGCGGTTACCCCGGAGACTCAAGATCGGCATAACGCGGAGGTCACAAAGATGCGGGATCAAATAACTAAGGCCAAGGAGGACTTAGCGGCTGAGGAAACAAGGATGGTTGAGGAACGAGCCGCTTTAGATGCCCAGTCACAGAGGATTCAGGCCAAAAATTATTGACTCTTCCTGGATCTGAACGCTTCGAATGACGTATTGAGGAGGAGACATCAGTCTCGCCTGCCGGCGGATTACAATGCGATGAATCTCTTCAGTACACCAGGAGCAGGGACCAGCAACCTGGCAGCGGTAAACTGGACTGCAATACCAAGGACCGGAGCTCCGGATCAACCACAAGTGATGGGCCCACCTCGACGAATGGATAACCCGCCGCAGTACACGACACCCCCGCCGGGTCACTTCTCCACCCCTTTAGACAACATGATTGCTGCAGCATCCCGATTGGCAGCTATTCCGATGGAGGGTGAGTCACCAGCGGCGGTTGAGACACAGCAGGCCAGGGATCTTCTTCAGACTGCTATGGTGCAGCAGCAGGCTTATTCATACAGCCAAGACAAGATTCACTCGACCCCATGCCCGAGCAGGATCTACAGCAGGCACATGGATGAGCTGGCTGTGTCAAGCAGTGCACGAAACCGTGACGCCCCTCGAGGACCTAATCCGGCATGCGGTGGAGCAAATGCTTAGGACATGGTGGATAATGGCAGAGCACGAAGGGAGGCCGTACGCGGGTCATCATCAACCCGCCCCGGTTCAGCCAGCGGCATCAGTAGAACGAGGTACCAAGCTTGCTTTCAATTCATGGGGAGTGCCGTGTCTCACTCCGGCTCTGCGCAATGTACGATTACCCAAGGATTTCAAGGGCCCGAGGAAGGTGGCTAATTACACCGCTGATTTGCCCGCCGAGTCATGGGTGGAGAGCTATGAGATGGCTATGGAGATGCTAGAGGTGGATGAAGCTGCATGTGCAAAATACTTCACCATGATGTTGTAAGGAACAACTCGCACTTGGTTGAAGAGCCTGCTGGCTAACTCCATCGGTTCATGGGACCAATTGAAGGCCCGGTTTATAGCGAACTTCAAGGATACTTGCAAGCAACCCATGTTCATTGTGGATCTAGTGGCTTGTGTTCAAGGAGAGAACGAGTCAACAATGCATTGGGTGCGCCGGGTTTCAGAAATCCTGCATTCATCAGACCGCATCAATGCCGATACAACAATTGTCACATTGGAGGGGAATTGCCGGTTTAAGTCGCTGAAGATGAAGTTGGGACGGCTCAAGCGCCACTGCAATGATATGGGCACACTCATGGCAGCTCTGGTTAAATATGCTAACTCGGATAATACCAAAGATCCTGATTTTGACGAAGAGAAGCAGGAGAAGGGAAAGAAGAATGCCGGTTCAAAGGGACAGAATAACCAGACGAACCACGGAAACAATGGTAAGCGTAAAGCGGATAATTCAGATTTTGTGGCTAACACCAATGTGCAGGGCAATGCGCAACGTCGTAAGGGTAAACCGCCCCAGCGCGGTGGAGGCATGAATATGGAGCGCCTGTTAAACCAGCCCTGCCCAAAGCACGAGACAAAGGAGGTTCCAGCAACGCACCTCTGGAAGTTTTGTTTCATTATGAAGGAGTTCAAAAACTCTGATCTCTTCCGGTATGATCAGGGTCCATCTGGTGGTTCAGGTCCAGGTTTTCAAGGGCCGGGTTATGGTGGCGGCAGTTCAAACTCTGGATTTCAAAACAATTAGGGCAACCAGAACAACCAAAGTGGCCACAACCAGCAGAATAATCAGGGGAATCAACAGCAATCAGGTTTTCAGAGTCACCCAAAGCAGTTGAATGGTGGGCAGTATCATGTTTTCACTACTAGCTTGTGTAAGCACGATCAGAAGCTTCACAAGAGGGCAGTTAATGCTATTGAACTGGCAGTACCCCGTTACTTGCGTTGGTCCGAGCAGCCCATTGTGTGGAGCAGAGAGGATCATCCGCCCCGGGTTGATAATCCGGGTCATCTGGCTTTAGTGGTGGCACCTCAGGTGGGAGGTTATAAATTTACCAAGGTACTCATGGATGGAGGGAGCAGTATCAACATCCTGTATTATGAGAACTTCCGTCGCATGGGGTTGACAGATAAGAATCTTAAACCGTCAAACACTCACGGTGTAGTACCAGGTAAATTGGCATATCCGGTTGGTAAGATAGCTTTGGAGGTTGTGTTTGGTGATGAGCATGATTCCAGGTCAGAAACTTTGACCTTTGAAGTGGTGAAAATCCAGAGCCCATATCACACCCTGTTTGGAGGGCCGGCTTACGCAAAGTTCATGGCAAGGCCCTATTATATCTATTTGCAGCTCAAAATGCCAGGTCATAAGGGGACCATCACGGTACACGGGAGCCGTAAGATCGCTTTGGACTGTGAAGAGGGTGATGCGGCCTATGCAGAGTCGGTTTGTGCAATAGAAGAGTTGAAGTTCTACAAGGACAATGTTGATCTGGCAGATATGACCCCTCTGAAGAAGCCCACCACTGAGCATGACCCAAACCTGAAGTTCAAACCGGTTGATGAGACTAAACTTGTTGATTTTGTTCCCGGCGATTCATCCAAACAGTTTAGTATCAGCACTACTCTGGATCCGAAACAGGAAAGCACGCTCATCGTGTTCATCCGTGAGAACCAGGACATCTTTGCATGGAAGCCTTCTGACATGCCAGGTGTGCCGAGGGAACTCCCTAAGCACACTCTCAATATTGATCCCAAGTTTAAACCGGTCAAGCAGTTTCTTCGCCGCTTCAACGAAGAAAGACACAAGGCCATTGGAGAAGAGGTAGCCCAGCTGTTGGCTGCGGGGTTTATTGTTGAAGTTTTTCATCCGGAGTGGCTGGCCAATCCGGTGCTAGTGCTTAAAAAGAATGGCACTTGGCGCATGTGTGTGGACTACACGGACTTGAACAAGGCTTGTCCGGCAGATCCTTTTGCTCTCCCGCATATTGATCAGATCATTGATGCTACGGCGGGTTGTGAGCATTTGAGTTTTTTGGATGCTTATTCTGGTTATCATCAGATCAAAATGGCAGTTAAGGACCAGGAGAAGACAACCTTCATCACTCCTTTTGGATCCTTCTGCTATGTATCTACGCCCTTTGGACTCAAGAGTGCACAAGCAACTTATCAGCGATGTGTACAGAATTGTCTTCATACTCAGATTGGGCGCAGTGTTCATGCTTATGTGGACGGCATTGTGGTGAAATCCAGGAAGAAAGAGACACTGATCGATGACCTCAAGGAGACCTTTGACAATCTTCGGGTTTATAAGATGATGCTCAATCTGGAAAGTGCGTCTTTGGTGTTCTGGTAGGCAAGCTTTTAGGTTTTCTGGTGTCTAACACGGGCATTGAGGCTAATCCGGAGAAGATCAAAGCGATTACATCTTTGGCTAAACCAGCGTGTATCAATGATGTTCAGCATCTGGCGGGTCGAATTGCAGCCCTGAGCCGGTTTATCAGCCGCTTGGGAGAGAAGGCGATCCCTCTGTATCAGATGTTGAAGAAAACAAACACTTTTGTCTGGAGTGACGCAGCTAATGCGGCGTTTGAGGACTTGAAGAGGCAGTTGGCTGAACCACCGGTCCTTGCTGCTCCGGTTGACAATGAGCCCCTATTATTGTACGTGGCTGCTAATGCCCGGGCTGTCAGCGTGGCAATTGTGGTTGAGCGCAAGGAGGCTGGGAAGGAATATCTGGTTCAAAGACCGGTTTACTATATCAGTGAAGTGCTCATCGAGTCAAAGCAAAGATATCCACATTGGCAAAAGCTGGTGTATGGGGTTTTTATGGCAAGTCGGAAGCTTAAGCAATACTTTCAAGGCCATCCCATCACAGTGGTCAGTTCTGCTCCTTTGGGCGATATAATTCAGAACAGGGAGGCAACTGGCCGGGTTGCAAAGTGGGCTATTGAGCTTGGACCACACGGGTTGAAGTATATGCCTCGGACAGCTATCAAGTCGCAGGCGCTTGTTGACTTCATCAATGATTGGACAGAGTTGCAGGCCCCGGAAGACAAACCGGATAACACATACTGGACTATCCACTTTGACGGGTCCATGCAATTGGAGGGCTCGGGGGCTGGAGTTGTCCTTACTTCCCCTCGAGGTGATAAAATTCATTATGTTCTCCGCTTAATGTTTCCTTGTACTAACAATGCAGCTGAGTACGAGGCCTTACTCCACGGTCTCCGTATGGCTAAGGAAATGAATTTAAGCCGGGTATGATGCTTCGGAGACTCTGATCTGGTGGCTCAGCAAGTTTCTGGCACTTGGGATTCTAAGGATCCGCTCATGGCGGCTTACAGACGAGAGGTGGATATTATGGCGGGTCACTTTAAGGGTTATCAGGTTGAGCATATTGATCGGTGCAAAAATGAAGCAACAGATGCTTTAAGCCGGCTGGGATCTCAGCGTAAACCGGTACCACCCAATACCTTTCTAGATATCTTTCATAACACGTCTGTTAAGTTGCCTACATAGGAGGATTTAGTTGTTCCTGATTCGGAGGCCCAACTGGTAGCTGATGAAGTCATGTACCTAGGGTAGGGTCATAGACCTGTTCAAGATACCCTCCCCAAGGACATCTTTAGAAGAAATCGTCTTCCAGTCGACCTAGAGGGATTCCACTCGACGGACTTGAAGACACTCGACCATGAAGACTCACTCGACCACTAGGAGTTCCAGAGCCACTCTGTATCCAAACAGTCTGTAATTAAGTAGTCTTTATGGTCATGATGACACTTTATGTAAGGCGTTACCAGTAACGCCTGGCCTTAATGTACTTTAAGCCCTCTGCTACGTGGGCTGGCTGGGGTCTTGGCGTCCTCTATATAAGCCACCCCCTCCACTAGCAGAAGGGTTCGCACCCCTGTAAATCTCACGCATATAATCCAGTCGACCGCCTCCGGGCACCGAGACGTAGGGCTGTTACTTCCTCCGAGAAGGGCCTGAACTCGTAAAACACTTGCGTGAACAACTACTCCATAGCTAGGATCTTGCCTCTCCTTTAGTACCCCCTACACTACTGTCAGACTTAGAACCACGATAGTTGGCACCCACCGTGGGGCAGGTGTCTTAGCGACTTATTGGAGAAGTTGCAATTTTTCTGATTCCCTTCATCATGGTTTCAGGCGGAGTTTTGGTTGAGGGCCGCGAGATCCGTCTCGACGTGCTCACGTTCGTCGCCGACGACTCTGCCTGGCTGCAGGAGGCTCTGCTCGACGTCGACACGCTCCTAGTCCGCGGAGCTACACACTTTCGAGCGTGCGTCCGCGGCGTCCTTCTGCGGCAACCATCGACCCAGTATCGGCCGGTTTTTGTGCCATCCTCCCTCCCAGCTTTCCGCCGGTGCTAGCGCTTCGGTCGGTCGAGGCTTCAGCGGTGGGTAAGGCACGCGGTGGCCCGCCAGTCGACCACCGCCCAAGTCGCGGCAATCGAGCCCGACGAATCTCTCTACGGTCTGTTCGACCTGTCGACTGGCTCTGCAGAGACTGCATCCGAGTGTGATAGAAGTGATCCAGCGGCAGAAGTCCTGATGGTCAATGGACCACACGGTCCCCCTGGCTTTCCCGGTGCCGAGGGAGGCAACGACGGAGACGATCCGTCGCACGTTCATGAGGAATACCTCCCCGAGCCCCTCAATTCGCTGCAGAGGGAAGAACTTCGCCGCCGGAACATGGATGCACTCCACACTCCAGTCGTTGGAGAAACCCCTGAGGCTCGCGCCTTGGAGGACGCGCGCTTGGCCAACTTGGCTGAGCACACTCGACTGGAGAACGTTCAGCCGGCACTCGACGAGCGCGCGCGGCAACGGATTCCTGACTCCAGTCAACGCCAACTCTTTCCACCTCTGACCCAGGTATATCGAACTCTGATTCAGAATTTAGCAGCTGCAGCCCGTATAGCAGAGTCAATTCAGTCAATTTAGCAGCCGAGTGCATGTCTCCGGACCAGAGTGTTTCAGCAGAGCCATCAGAGCCGCGGTGATTCCTCCCAACTTCAGGTTGGTGACTGGAGTCAACAAGTTCAACGGTGAGTCTAAGCCCGATACTTGGCTTGAGGACTACCGAGTGGCTGTCCAGATCAGCTGCGGAAATGACGAGGTGGCCATGAAACATCTGCCTCTTATGTTGGAAGGGTCAGCCAGGGCATGGCTGAATCAGTTGACACCCAACAGCATTAACACGTGGGAAGACCTCTCCCGAGTGTTTGTCAGAATGTTCGAAGGAACATGCAAGCGACCAGTAGGACTGACAGAGCTGCAATCTTGTGTGCAGAAGTTGAATGAGACTTTGAGAGATTACATCCAGAGATGGATCACATTGCATCACACAGTAGAGAATGTATCTGATCACCAGGCAGTCTGCGCCTTCAAGGAAGGCGTAAAGTATAGAGAGCTGAGCCTGAAATTTGGTCGAACCAGAGACATGTCTCTGAGTCGAATGATGGAGATAGCCACCAAATATGCCAATGGTGAGGAAGAGGATCGGCTCCGGAGCGGCAAGCACAAGTCAGTCGCCCAGGAAACTGGAGGAGGGAACTCCAGTTGGAAGCAAAAGCGGAAAGACGGGCCAGCTGCTCCTGGAGAAACGTTGGCCGTGACTCAAGGAAAGTTCGAAGGAAAGCCCAAAGGACCTTGGAACCCCAAGAAAGTGAAGGATAAAGAGGGAAATGACGTGATGGATTTGCCGTGTCACATCCACACGAAGAAAGATGAAGAGGGTAATTTCATTTACCTGAAGCATACCACTCGACAGTGTCGACTTCTGATACAGCAGTTCCAGGGGAAACAACCCAAGGATAAGGAAAAGGAGTCATACAAAGCTGAGGACAAGGGAGATAGTGACGAGGAATACCCTCAGGTCAATTCTACTATGGTGATTTTTGCTGACGTTGAGAGCAAAAGTCGACTGAAAGTTATAAACCGAGAGGTGAATATGGTTGCTCCAGCAACGCCCAATTATCTGAAGTGGTCTCAAACCGCCATCACATTCGACCAGTCTGATCACCCGACGCACCTAGCCACCCCCGGGAGGCAAGCTCTGGTGGTCGACCCAGTCGTTGAGGGCACTCGACTGACTAAAGTGTTGATGGATGGCGGCAGTAGTTTGAATATACTTTATGCTGAGACGCTGAAAGGGATGGGCATTCTGATGTCTAGACTCAGCACAAGCAACATGAGTTTCTATGGAGTCATTCCTGGCATGAAGGCCGCGTCACTCGGCCAAATTGCTCTTGATGTGGTTTTTGGTGATTCCAAGAACTTCCGCAAAGAGAAGCTGACATTTGAGGTTGTAGATTTCCAGAGTGCCTACCACGCTATTTTGGGCAGGCCAGCTTATGCACGTTTTATGGCTCGACCATGCTACGGGTACCTCAAATTGAAGATGCCTGACCCTAAAGGCGTGATCACTCTTACTGGTAATCGCAAGAAGGCAGAAGATGTTGGGGCACGTTGCAGAAAATTAAAATTTTCCTACGGTTTCACCAAGATCCATCTATGAGTTCATCTAAGCAACGAGTCAAGGGAGATGCATCTACATACCACTTTGTAGATCGCGAGCGGAAGCGTTCAAAAGAACGGGGTTGAAGTAGTCGTTCTCGTCGTGATCCTATCACCGGAGATCCTAGCGCCGAACGGACGGCACCTCCGCGTTCAACACACGTACGGAGCGGATGACGTCTCCTCCTTCTTGATCCAGCAAGGGGGGAGGAGAGGTTGATGATGATGGCTCCAGCAGCAGCACAACGGCGTGGTGGTGGTGGAGCAGCAGCACTCCGGCAGGGCTTCGCCAAGCGCGTGACGGAGGAGGAAGAGGTGTAGCAAGGGAAGGGGCGCCAGGACTTCAGGGTGCGGCTGCCCCCTTCCCCCCTCCCTTTATATAGGCCCCCAGGGGGGGGCGGCCTTGGGAGATCCAATCTCCCAAGGGGGCGGCGGCCAAGGAGGGTGGAGTGCCCCCCAAGGCAAGTGGGGCGCCCCCCCCACCCTAGGGTTTCAACCCTAGGCGTAGGGGGTGGGCCAAGGGGGGCGCACCAGCCCACTATGGGCTGGTTCCCCTCCCCACTTTGGCCCTTGGGGCCCTCCGGGATGGGTGGCCCCACCCGGTGGACCCCCGGGACCCTTCCGGTGGTCCCGGTACAATACCGGGCGACCCCGAAACTTTCCCGATGGCCGAAATACCACTTCCTATATATAATTCTTTACCTCCAGACCATTCCAGAACTCCTCGTGACGTCCGGGATCTCATCCGGGACTCCGAACAACATTCGGTATGCTGCATACTCATATTCATACAACCCTAGCATCACCGAACCTTAAGTGTGTAGACCCTACGGGTTTGGGAGACACGTAGACATGACCGAGACGGCTCTCGGGCAATAACCAACAACGGGATCTGGATACCCATGTTGGCTCCCACATGCTCCTCGATGATCTCATCGGATGAACCATGATGTCGAGGATTCGAACAACCCCGTATACAATTCCCTTTGTCGATCGGTACGTTACATGCCCGAGACTCGATCGTCGGTATCCCAATACCTCGTTTAGTCTCGTTAGTGGCAAGTCACTTTACTCGTACCATAATGCATGATCCCGTGACCAAACACTTGGTCACTTTGAGCTCATTATGATGATGCATTACCGAGTGGGCCCAGAGATACCTCTCCGTCATACGGAGTGACAAATCCCAGTCTCAATCCGTGTCAACCCAACAAACACTTTCGGAGATACCTGTAGTGCACCTTTATAGTCACCCAGTTACGTTGTGACATTTGGTACACCCAAAGCACTCCTACGGTATCCGGGAGTTACACGATCTCATGGTCTAAGGAAGAGATACTTGACATTGAAAAAGCTCTAGCAAAACGAACTACACGATCTTGTGCTATGCTTAGGATTGGGTCTTGTCCATCACATCATTCTCCTAATGCTGTGATCCCGTTGTCAATGACATCTAATGTCCATAGTCAGGAAACCATGACTATCTGTTGACCAATGAGCTAGTCAACTAGAGGCTCACTAGGGACATGTTATGGTCTATGTATTCACACGTATATTACGATTTCCGGATAATACAATTATAGCATGAATAAAAGACAATTATCATGAACAAGGAAATATAATAATAATGCTTTTATTATTGACTCTAGGGCATATTTCCAACAGTATCCCACTTGCACTAGAGTCAATAATCTAGTTACATTGTGATGAATCGAACACCCATAGAGTTCTGGTGTTGATCATGTTTTGCTCGCGAGAGAGGTTTAGTCAACGGATCTGCGTCATTCAGATCCGTATGTACTTTGCAAATATCTATGTCTCCATCTTGAACATTTTCACGGATGGAGTTGAAACGACGCTTGATGTGCCTGGTCTTCTTGTGAAACCTGGGCTCCTTGGCAAGGGCAATAGCTCCAGTGTTGTCACAGAAGAGTTTGATCGGCCCCGACGCATTGGGTATGACTCCTAGGTCGGTGATGAACTCCTTCACCCAAATTGCTTCATGCACTGCCTCCGAGGCTGCCATGTACTCCGCTTCACATGTAGATCCTGCCATGACGCTCTGCTTGCAGCTGCACCAGCTTACTGCTCCACCATTCAACATATACACGTATCCGGTTTGTGACTTAGAGTCATCCAGATCTG
Source organism: Triticum dicoccoides (assembly GCF_002162155.2). Classification (NCBI taxonomy): domain Eukaryota; kingdom Viridiplantae; phylum Streptophyta; class Magnoliopsida; order Poales; family Poaceae; genus Triticum; species Triticum dicoccoides. The sequence goes on from NC_041387.1 coordinate 493,744,273, forward strand.
TGCCGAAGCTAGCGTCGACGTAACCCTTTACGACGAGCTCTTCGTCACCTCCATAAACGAGAAACATGTCCTTCGTCCTTTTCAGGTACTTTAGGATATTCTTGACCGCTGTCCAGTGTTCCTTGCCGGGATTACTTTGGTACCTTCCTACCAAACTTATGGCAAGGTTTACATTAGGTCTGGTACACAGCATGGCATACATAATAGATCCTATGGCTGAGGCACAGGGGATGACGCTCATCTCTTCTTTATCTTTTGCCGTGGTCGGGCATTGAGCCGAGCTCAATCGCACACCTTGCAGTACAGGCAAGAACCCCTTCTTGGACTGATCCATTTTGAACTTCTTCAAAATCTTATCAAGGTATGTGCTTTGTGAAAGACCTATGAGGCGTCTCAATCTATCTCTATAGATCTTGATGCCTAATATATAAGCAGCTTCTCCAAGGTCCTTCATTGAAAAACACTTATTCAAGTAGGCCTTAATGCTGTCCAAGAATTCTATATCATTTCCCATCAAAAGTATGTCATCTACATATAATATGAGAAATGCTACAGAGCTCCCACTCACTTTCTTGTAAACGCAGGCTTCTCCATAAGTCTGCATAAACCCAAACGCTTTGATCATTTCATCAAAGCGAATGTTCCAACTCCGAGATGCTTGCACCAGCCCATAAATGGATCGCTGGAGCTTGCATACTTTGTTAGCATTCTTAGGATCGACAAAACCCTCCGGCTGCATCATATACAGTTCTTCCTTAAGATACCCGTTAAGGAATGCTGTTTTGATGTCCATCTGCCATATCTCATAATCATAGTATGCGGCAATTGCTAACATGATACGGACGGACTTAAGCTTCGCTACGGGAGAGAAAGTCTCATCGTAGTCAATCCCTTGAACTTGCCGATAACCCTTAGCGACAAGTCGAGCTTTATAGATGGTGACATTACCATCCGCGTCCGTCTTCTTCTTAAAGATCCATTTGTTTTCTATCGCTTGCCGATCATCGGGCAAGTCAGTCAAAGTCCATACTTTGTTTTCATACATGGATTCTATCTCGTATTTCATGGCTTCTAGCCATTTGTTGGAATCTGGGCCCGCCATCGCTTCTTCATAGTTCGAAGGTTCACCGTTGTCTAACAACATGATTTCCAGGATAGGGTTGCCGTACCACTCTGGTGCGGAACGTGTCCTTGTGGACCTACGAAGTTCAGTAGCAACTTGATCTGAAGTACCTTGATCATCATCATTATTTTCCTCTTTAGTTGGTGTAGGCATCACAGGAACATTTTCCTGAGCTGCACTACTTTCCCGTTCAAGAGGTAGTACTTCATCGAGTTCTACTTTCCTCCCACTTACTTCTTTCGGGAGAAACTCTTTTTCCAGAAAGGATCCATTCTTGGAAACAAAGATCTTGCCCTCGGATCTTAAGTAGAAGGTATACCCAATGGTTTCTTTAGGATATCCTATGAAGACGCATTTTTCCGACTTGGGTTCGAGCTTTTCAGGTTGAAGTTTCTTGACATAAGCATCGCATCCCCAAACTTTTAGAAACGACAGCTTAGGTTTCTTCCCAAACCATAATTCATACGGTGTCGTCTCAATGGATTTAGACGGTGCCCTATTTAAAGTGAATGTAGCTGTCTCTAGAGCGTATCCCCAAAATGATAGTGGTAAATCGGTAAGAGACATCATAGATCGCACCATATCCAATAGAGTGCGATTACGATGTTCGGACACACCGTTTCGCTGAGGTGTTCCAGGCGGCGTGAGTTGTGAAACGATTCCACATTTTCTTAAGTGTGTACCAAATTCGTGACTTAAATATTCTCCTCCACGATCCAATCGTAAGAATTTTATCTTTTGGTCACGTTGATTCTCTACTTCATTTTGAAATTCCTTGAACTTTTCAAAGGTCTCAGACTTGTGTTTCATCAAGTAGACATACCCATATCTACTCAAGTCATCTGTGAGAGTGAGAACATAACGATATCCTCCGCGAGCCTCAACACTCATTGGACCGCACACATCGGTATGTATGATTTCCAACAAGTTGGTTGCTCGCTCCATTGTTCCGGAGAACGGAGTCTTGGTCATTTTGCCCATGAGGCATGGTTCGCATGTGTCAAATGATTCATAATCGAGAGACTCTAAAAGTCCATCAACATGGAGCTTCTTCATGCGCTTGACACCAATGTGACCAAGGCGGCAGTGCCACAAGTATGCGTGACTATCGTTATCAACTTTACATCTTTTGGTATTCACGCTATGAATATGTGTAACACTATGTTCGAGATTCATTAAGAATAAACCATTGACCATCGGGGCATGACCATAAAACATATCTCTCATATAAATAGAACAACCATTATTCTCGGATTTAAATGAGTAGCCATCTCGTATTAAACGAGATCCAGATACAATGTTCATGCTCAAACTTGGCACCAAATAACAATTATTAAGGTTCAAAACTAATCCCGTAGGTAAATGTAGAGGTAGCGTGCCGACGGCGATCACATCGACTCTGGAACCATTCCCGACGCGCATCGTCACCTCGTCCTTCGCCAGTCTCCTCTTATTCCGCAGCTCCTGCTGTGAGTTACAAATATGAGCAACGGCACCAGTATCAAATACCCAGGAGTTACTACGAGTACTGGTAAGGTACACATCAATTACATGTATATCAAATATACCTTTGGTGTTGCCGGCCTTCTTATCCGCTAAGTATTTGGGGCAGTTCCGCTTCCAGTGACCCTTCCCCTTGCAATAAAAGCACTCAGTCTCAGGCTTGGGTCCATTCCTTGACTTCTTCCCGGTAACTGGCTTACCGGGCGCGACAACCTCCTTGCCGTCCTTCTTGAAGTTCTTCTTGCCCTTGCCCTTCTTGAACTTAGTGGTCTTATTGACCATCAACACTTGATGTTCTTTCTTGATTTCAACCTCTGCTGACTTCAGCATTGAAAATACTTCAGGAATGGTCTTCACCATCCCCTGCATATTGTAGTTCATCACAAAGCTCTTGTAGCTTGGTGGGAGCGACTGAAGGATTCTGTCAATGACCGCCTCATCCGGGAGGTTAATGTCCAGCTGGGACAGGCGGTTGTGCAACCCAGACATTTTGAGTATGTGCTCACTGACAGAACTATTTTCCTCCATCTTACAACTATAGAACTTGTCAGAGACGTCATATCTCTCGACCCGGGCATGAGCTTGAAAAACTAGTTTCAGCTCCTCGAACATCTCATATGCTCCGTGCTGCTCAAAACGCTTTTGGAGCCCCGGTTCTAAGCTGTAAAGCATGCCGCACTGAACGAGGGAGTAATCATCAGTACGAGACTGCCAAGCATTCATAATGTCTTGGTTCTCTGGGACGGGAGCGTCACCTAGCGGTCCTTCTAGGACATATTGTTTCCTGGCAGCTATGAGGATGACCCTCAGGTTCCGGACCCAGTCCGTATAGTTGCTGCCATCATCTTTCAGCTTGGTTTTCTCTAGGAACGCGTTGAAGTTCATGTTGACATGAGCGTTGGCCATTTGATCTACAAGGCATATTATGCAAAAAAGTATTAGACTAAGTTCATGATAATTAAGTTCATCTAATCAAATTATTTTAAAGAACTCCCACTCAGATTAGACATCCCTCTAGTCATCTAAGTGTTACACGATCCGAGTCGACTAGGCCGTGTCCGATCATCACGTGAGACGGACTAGTCATCGTCGGTGAACATTCTCATGTTGATTGTATCTTCCATACGACTCGTGTTTGACCTTTCGGTCTCCGTGTTCCGAGGCCATGTCTGTACATGCTAGGCTCGTCAAGTTAACCCTAAGTGTTTTTGCATGTGTAAAACTGTCTTACACCCGTTGTATGTGAACGTAAGGATCTATCACACCCGATCATCACATGGTGCTTCGAAACGACGAACTTTAGCAACGGTGCACAGTTAGGGGAGAACACTTCTTGAAATTTTGTAAGGGATCATCTTATTTACTACCGTCGTTCTAAGTAAACAAGATGCATAAACATAATAAACATCACATGCGATTATATAATAGTGACATGATATGGCCAATATCATATAGCTCCTTCGGTCTCCATCTTCGGGGCTCTATGATCATCTTCGTCACCGGCATGACACCATGATATCCATCATCATGATCTCCATCATCGTATCTTCATGAAGTTGTCACGCCAACGACTACTTCTACTTCTATGGCTAACGCGTTTAGCAACAAAGTAAAGTAATTTACATGGCGTTCTTCAATGACACGCAGGTCATACAAAAATAAAGACAACTCCTATGGCTCCTGCCGGTTGTCATACTCAATGACATGCAAGTCGTGATTCCTATTACAAGAACATGATCTCATACATCACAATATATCATTCATCATCCATCACAACTTCTGGCCATATCACATCACATGACAATTGCTGCAAAAACAAGTTAGACGTCCTCTAATTGTTGTTGCATCTTTTACGTGGCTGCAATTGGGTTCTAGCAAGAACGTTTTCTTACCTACGAATAACCACAACGTGATCTTGTCAACTTCTATTTACCCTTCATAAGGACCCTTTTCATCGAATCCGCTTCAACTAAAGTGGGAGAGACAGACACCCGCCAGCCACCTTATGCAACAAGTGCATGTTAGTCGGTGGAACCGGTCTCACGTAAGCGTACGTGTAAGGTTGGTCCGGGCCGCTTCATCCCACAATACCGCTGAAGCAAGATAAGACTAGTAGCGGCAAGCAAGTTGACAAGATCTACGCCCACAACAAAATTGTGTTCTACTCGTGCAATAGAGAACTACGCATAGACCTAGCTCATGATGCCACTGTTGGGGAACGTTGCAGAAAATTAAAATTTTCCTACAGTTTCACCAAGATCCATCTATGAGTTAATCTAAGCAACGAGTCAAGGGAGATGCATCTACATAACACTTTGTAGATCGCGAGCGGAAGCGTTCAAAAGAACGGGGTTGAAGTAGTCGTTCTCGTCGTGATCCTATCACCGGAGATCCTAGCGCCGAACGGACGGCACCTCCGCGTTCAACACACATACGGAGCGGATGACGTCTCCTCCTTGTTGATCCAGCAAGGGGGAAGGAGAGGTTGATGATGATGGCTCCAGCAGCAGCACAACGGCGTGGTGGTGGTGGAGCAGCAGCACTCCGGCAGGGCTTCGCCAAGCGCGTGACGGAGGAGGAAGAGGTGTAGCAGGGGAAGGGGCGCCAGGACTTCAGGGTGCGGCTGCCCCCTTCCCCCCTCCCTTTATATAGGCCCCCAGGGGGGGGGCGGCCTTGGGAGATCCAATCTCCCAAGGGGGCGGCGGCCAAGGAGGGTGGAGTGCCCCCCAAGGCAAGTGGGGCGCCCCCCCCACCCTAGGGTTTCAACCCTAGGCGTAGGGGGTGGGCCAAGGGGGGCGCACCAGCCCACTATGGGCTGGTTCCCCTCCCCACTTCGGCCCTTGGGGCCCTCCGGGATGGGTGGCCCCACCCGGTGGACCCCCGGGACCCTTCCGGTGGTCCCGGTACAATACCGGGCGACCCCGAAACTTTCCCGATGGCCGAAATACCACTTCCTATATATAATTCTTTACCTCCAGACCATTCCAGAACTCCTCGTGACGTCCGGGATCTCATCCGGGACTCCGAACAACATTCGGTATGCTGCATACTCATATTCATACAACCCTAGCATCACCGAACCTTAAGTGTGTAGACCCTACGGGTTCGGGAGACACGTAGACATGACCGAGACGGCTCTCGGGCAATAACCAACAACGGGATCTGGATACCCATGTTGGCTCCCACATGCTCCTCGATGATCTCATCGGATGAACCATGATGTCGAGGATTCGAACAACCCCGTATACAATTCCCTTTGTCGATCGGTATGTTACATGCCCGAAACTCGATCGTCGGTATCCCAATACCTCGTTTAGTCTCGTTACTGGCAAGTCACTTTACTCGTACCGTAATGCATGATCCCGTGACCAAACACTTGGTCACTTTGAGCTCATTATGATGATGCATTACCGAGTGGGCCCAGAGATACCTCTCCGTCATACGGAGTGACAAATCCCAGTCTCGATTCGTGTCAACCCAACAGGCACTTTCGGAGATACCTGTAGTGCACCTTTATAGTCACCCAGTTACATTGTGACGTTTGGTACACCCAAAGCACTCCTACGGTATCCGGGAGTTACACGATCTCATGGTCTAAGGAAGAGATACTTGACATTGAAAAAGCTCTAGCAAAACGAACTACACGATCTTGTGCTATGCTTAGGATTGGGTCTTGTCCATCACATCATTCTCCTAATGATATGATCCCGTTGTCAATGACATCTAATGTCCATAGTCAGGAAACCATGACTATCTGTTGACCAACAAGCTAGTCAACTAGAGGCTCACTAGGGACATGTTATGGTCTATGTATTCACACGTGTATTACGATTTCCGGATAATACAATTATAGCATGAATAAAAGTCAATTATCATGAGCAAGGAAATATAATAATAATGCTTTTATTATTGCCTCTAGGGCATATTTCCAACAGAAGAGTGCTTCCAGAAAGGCTCAAAGATTGCCGATGCTCAGATGGTGGCAGAAGAGTGGCAGGAACTCCAGAGGAATGCAGATCCGAGTGATTTGTTGCGAGCCAAGAAGCCTGCTACGGAATCAGCGTTTTAGTCGTCTGATGAGACAAAACCAGTTCACATCCACCCGACCGACCCCAACGCTGCTCCGACTCATATCTCCACAACACTCGACCCCAAATAGGAAGAAGCGCTCATCCAGTTCCTCCGTGAGAACTGGGACATCTTTGCATGGAAACCTTCTGACATGCCAGGTGTACCCAGGGGGCTGGCTGAGCATCGTCTGCGAGTCGATTCAAAGGCAAAACCTGTCAAGGAACATCTACGATGGTCCGCCGTCCAGAAAACGAAGGCTATTGGTGAAGAGGTGGCTCGGCTCTTAGCAACAGAGTTTATCCGAGAGATTTACCACTCCGAGTGGCTCGCCAATGTTGTCATGGTCCCCAAAAAGGACAACTCACTTCGCATGTGCATTGACTTCAAACATATCAATCGGGACTGCCCGAAAGATCATTTTCCTCTTCCCCGCATCGATCAAATAGTCGACTCGACTACGGGATGTGAGCGGCTGTCTTTCTTAGACGCCTATTCCGGGTACCATCAGATCCGTCTGTATGGACCCGATGAGATCAAGACAACTTTCATCACCCCATTTGGGTGCTTCTGTTATGTCACCATGCCATTCGGCCTCAAGAATGCCGGAGCCACGTTCATGAGGATGATTCAGAAGTGTTTGCTCATTCAAATCAGTTGGAATGTGGAAGCATACATGGATGACATTGTGGTCAAGTCACGGAAAGGTTCCGACCTGCTGACTGACCTCGCTGAAACATTTGCCAACCTCAGGAGGTATGATATCAAGGTTAATCCATCCAAGTGCACATTCGGAGTTCCTGGCGGAAAATTACTCGGTTTTCTCGTTTCTGAACGAGGAATCGGTGCAAACCCAGAGAAAGTGGGCACTATACTCCGAATGAAACGACCTGTGCATGTGCACGATGTTTATAAGCTTACTGGTTGCTTGGCCGCTTTAAGTCGATTCATCTCTCGTCTCAGTGAGAAGGAATTGCCTCTTTACCAACTGATGAAGAAGTCAGACAAGTTCGAGTGGACTCCTGAAGCTGACGCAGCGTTTGCAGAGTTAAAAACCCTGCTTTCCACCCAGCCGGTGCTTGCTACCCCGATCAGCAAAGAGCCTTTGCTGCTTTACACTGCAGCCACAGGACAAGTCGTCAGTACAGTACTTACGGTCGAGCGGGAAGAAGAAGGGAAAACCTTCAAAGTTCAGCGCCCAGTATACTATATTTCTGAAGTCCTGACCCCATCAAAGCAACGATACCCTCATTATCAGAAGCTTGTATATGGGATTTATATGATTACGAAGAAAGTTGCTCACTACTTCTCTGACCATACCATCACAGTCGTCAGCGACGCCCCCTTATTAGAGATTCTGCACAATAGAGATGCAACTGGTCGAGTGGCAAAATGGGCGATTGAACTCCTTCCCCTTGATATCAGATTTGAGGCAAAGAAAGCTATCAAGTCCCAAGCAATAGCAGATTTCCTCGCCGAGTGGACTGAACAGCAGTTACCGACTCACGTTCACTCGGAGCACTAGACTATGTTCTTTGATGGCTCTAAAATGCTGAATGGTTCCGATGCCGGGGTAGTGTTGGTTTCTCCCCAAGGAGATAAGCTCAGATACGTACTCCAGATTCACTTTGACTCCTCCAACAATGAAGCAGAATACGATGCACTTTTGTATGGGTTGCGTATGGCCATTTCACTCGGCGTCCGGCGCCTCATGGTCTACGGTGACTTGGATTTGGTGGTTAACCAAGTGATGAAGGAGTGGGACGTCAGAAGCCCAGCTATGACTGGTTACTACAATGCAGTCAGAAAGCCGGAGAAGAAATTCGAGGGATTGGAGCTCCATCATGTTCCCCGACTGAAAAACCAAGCAGTTGATGACTTGGCGAAGATAGGTTCCAAAAGAGAAGCCATCCCGAGTGGCGTATTTTTGGAGCATGTTCACACGCCGTCAGTTCAAGAAGATCCTTTCACCGAAGAAGCCCCGCAGCCAAAAAGTGCCACGGATCCGACAAAAGTTGTGGTCCCAGTCGTGGTTGACTTAATCATGGAAGTTCTGGTTATCACTCCCGACTGGACAGTGCCTTACATCGCGTATATCCTAAGGAAAGAGCTCCCAGAGAATGAAGAAGAGGCTCGGCAGATCGTCCGTCGAGCCAAGGCCTTTACTGTCATGAGGGGACAGTTGTATAGAGAAAGCGCGACTGGAGTCAGCCAGAAATGCATAACACCGGAAGAGGGTCGAATGATTCTCAATGATATCCACTCGGGGACCTGTGGCCATCATGCGTCCTCTCGGACCATCATGGCTAAAGCATACCGAGCAGGCTTTTACTGGCCCAGAGCAAATGAAATGGCGAAAGAGATAGTCGACAAATGTGAAGGATGTCAATTCTACACCAATATGTCACACAAGCCCGCCTCAGCCTTGAAGACCATTCCAATCGTCTGGCCTTTCGCTGTTTGGGGGTTAGATATGGTTGGACCACTAAGAACTGGCAGGAGCGGCTTCACCCATGTACTGGTGGCAGTCGACAAGTTCACCAAGTGGATCGAAGCCAAGCCCATTAAAAATCTTGATGCTGGCACTGCCATCAGCTTCATCAGAGAATTGATATTCAGATATGGAGTTCCACATAGCATCATCACTGATAATGGGTCAAACTTCGATTCCGATCAGTTCAAAGCCTTCTGCGCTTCTCAAGGCACTCGAGTCGACTACGCTTTAGTCACCCACCCCCAGTCGAATGGACAAGCAGAAAGAGCAAACGGCCTAATTCTCAAGGGACTGAAACCCCGGTTGATGCGTGACCTCAAGCACGCAGCAGGCGCGTGGGTCGACGAACTCTCATCAGTTCTTTGGGGATTGAGGATTACTCCAAATCAGTCGACTGGGAGAACTCCGTTCTTTCTGGTCTACGGAGCTAAAGCGGTTCTGCCAAGTGACCTGCTTCACAATGCACCGCGAGTCGAGCTCTACTCTGAAGTCGAAGCAGAACAAGCCCGACAGGACGCAGTCGACCTTCTGGAAGAAGAAAGAGAGATGGCCATGATCCGGTCGACCATCTATCAGCAAGACTTGCGCTGATTCTACGCAAGAAATGTGAAGAGCCGAGCCTTCCAGGAAGGAGACTTGGTCCTCCGAGCGGACCAACAGAAGCCACACAAACTTGCCCCTACTTGGGAAGGCCCCTTCATTGTTACCAAAGTTCTCCACAACGGAGCATACCGTCTTTACAACATCGATCACCAGATTGACGAGCCACGAGCTTGGAATGCGGATCTGCTCCGCCCCTTTTATACTTAAGTATTCACTCGGATGAGTTGTAATAAAAGTACTTCTGAAGTTTATTTATCAAAGACAAGAGTTTTATAATTTTCCCAGTGATTGTTGTTACTTTTGTTCACACAAATCAGTTCCCCAGTGGGTGGCTTAGCTGCGAATCCGTTTCGCCTAAGTTTGTAAAAAAAAAATCCTTACCGAGTGGTGAGCCAGCCTCCCGCTCGGAGGCTTAGCTGCGGATCTGTTTTGCCTAAGTTTAAAAAAATCCTACCGGTAAGCCAGCCTTCCACTCGGAGGCTTAGCTGCGAATCCGTTTCGCCTAAGTTTAAACAAAATCCTACCGAGTGGTAAGCCAGCCTTCCACTCGGAAGCTTAGCTGCAGTCCAAGTACTCGCCTAAGTTTAAACAAAATCCTGCCGAGTGGTGAGCCAACCTCCCACTCGGGGGCTTAGCTGTAACCTAGTGTTCGCCTAAGTATAAAATATAACGTGCGCTCAGGAAGGAGGACGAAGCATAGGTCGACTGCTACCTTCTCCTTTCGAGATACGCCACAAATACAACATGCGCTCCGCAAGGAGGACGAGGCGCAGGTCGACTCCTGCCTTCTCCTTCCGAGCTACGCCACAAATACAACATGCGCTCCGCAAGGAGGATGAAGCGCAGGTCGACTGCTACCTTCTCCTTTAGTGCTGCGCCACATAAAACCTACCGAGTGGAGAGCAAACCTCCCACTCGGGGGCTTAGCTGCAGCCCAGTGCTCGCCTAAGTTTCTGAAATCCTACCGAGTGGAGAGCAAACCTCCCACTCGGGGGCTTAGCTGTAGCCCAGTGCTCGCCTAAGTTTTTGAAAATCCTACCGAGTGGTGAGCAAACCTCCCACTCGGGGGGCTTAGCTACAGCCCAGTGCTCGCCTAAGTTTTTGAAAATCCTACCGAGTGGTGAGCAAACCTCCCACTCGGGGGCTTAGCTGCAACCCAATGCTCGCCTAAGTTTTTGAAAATCCTACCGAGTGGTGAGCAAACCTCCCACTCAGGGGGCTTAGCTGCAGCCCAGTGCTCGCCTAAGTTTTTGAAAATCCTACCGAGTGTGAGCAAACCTCCCACTCGGGGGCTTAGCTGCAGCCCAGTGCTCGCCTAAGATTTTGAAAATCCTACTGAGTGGTGAGCAAACCTCCCACTCGGGGGCTTAGCTGCAGCCCAGTGCTCGCCTAAGTTTTTGAAAATCCTACCGAGTGGTGAGCAAACCTCCCACTCGGGGGGCTTAGCTGCAGCCCAGTGCTCGCCTAAGTTTTTGAAAATCCTACCGAGTGCTGAGCAAACCTCCCACTCGGGGGCTTAGCCGCAGCCCAGTGCTCGCCTAAGCATGACGAGTACAAGTCGATTGCAATTTGTGCTTCGTCCCCACCTGCAAAAGAGCATCACAAACACTAGTATATATTCCAAGCAAAGAATGATGATCGTTCAAAGGCAGAAGCAAACATATTCAACGACAAACCTAAGTTTAGATAACGTCTTACGGATCCAGAAGTGCTCAGGCACCAAGACTGTTAAAGTTTATCGGTTACAAAAACCACTCGGTATTCCGAGGCAAATTTAAAGCATCAAGCATAGAAGTTTTTTACCCCTCCTGTGGAGGGCTGGAAGGCGCAACGAACTCATCCAGGTCGATTCCATCTGCGATCCGAGTGGCAGCAGCGATGAAGGTCTCCATGAAGGATCGGAAGTCATGCTTCTTGGTATTGGCCACCTTGAGAGCTGCCAGCTTGTCCTCTCGCGCATCCTTGCAGTGAACACGGACCAGAGATAGAGCAACGTCGGCACCGCACCTGGCAGAAGACTTCTTCCATTCTTGCACTCGGCTTGGAACTTCGTTCAGTCGAGTCATCAAAGATTCAAGGTCATTCTGAAGTGCTTCTCCTGGCCAGAGCGCCGTGTCGATGCGTGACGTCGCAACCTTCAGCCTTGCAAGATAGTCGACAACGGCAGCAACGCGAGACTCGAGTCGGAGCACGTTCATGGCAGTTTCATCCTTCACAGGAGAGTTGATGGGATCTAGGCTCGTCTCCAGTCGACCAGTCTCCTCCTCAAAGTTCTGGCAGAGCTCTATAGACACAACCCCAAAGTTAAGGCAGCAGTTTGGTGGTGAGGCCAAATTAAAAAGCCTGTCAGATACAAAGGGTTACCTTCAAGCATGAGGAATAGCTTCTTGGCGAGTCCTCCCAGATAAGCCTCCAGATCATTCTTCTTTCCTACCAGTTCGCTAGCTTTGTCACTCAGGACCATCTTGTCATTCTTCAGTCGAGTGACCTCCTGGTTGGCCACGTCGAGAGCAGCTTTCAGATTAGTATTTTCCTCTTCAAGTTCGCCGATTGAAGCCAACTTTTCTTCTGCGAGCCTGGTCTTCTCGGAAGCTGCTTTCTGCGCCTCAGCGAGGTCAAGATCCTTCTTCTTCAAAGAATCCCTCAGTTTATCTGTAAAATCATAGTAAGATCAGACTCGGGGATGGACAAGAAGCAAAGGCACTCGTCAAGATTCTCACCAAACATACCTTTTGCCTCCTCCTTCGCCTTCATGAAGTTCTCCTGGACAAGCTTCAGATCAAGTTCAAGCTGGATATGCTTTTTCTCCAATTCAGTATAACGAGCTATAAGCTCGCAAGATTTCTGCGAAGAACCAATCGACAAACGTCAAAGATAGGTCACTTCCGAGTGACTAAGAGAAAAATCTTAGTATTTCTAAGACTGCAGCCGAATCTAAACATTCAACTGTAGTCTTGGGGACTACACCCAGTGGGTGCACTCAGCGTGCCCCCACTAGTTCTATCAGCTAGAGTTGGTCAGTCGATCCCAAAAGAAAAAGAAAAAAGAGAGGGTGTTCTTCAGACCGTAGTCGACTGCCAGCAGTCGACCACAGTCTTGGGGACTACACCCAGTGGGTGCACTCAGCATGCCCCCACCGGTTTATGGTTCCATTCGACCAGATCGAGTGAAGACAATAATGAGAAAAAAGCTCAAGACATAAAGACTATGGTCAACTGCCAGCAGTCGACCATAGCCTTGGGGACTACACCCAGTGGGTGCACTCAGCGTGCCCCCACCAATCCAGAATCTCAATCGACACACCCAGTGGGCGTATGACAGATACTAAGATTTTCAGAAAGAAAAGTTTTCAGGTACCATATCCTAACAGAACACGCAGTGACCGACCAACCTGGACATTGCTCTGAAGGGCTGAACTGGCATCATAAGCCGCTTGACTGGCGTCTCAGATCGCCTTCACTTGCTCCATCATGACCCCCGCCTGGCGTATGGCTTCTTTAGCAGTGCTTGCTTGGTCTTCGGGGACGTGGTGGGTAGAGAAAAGTGAAGGCTGACCAGCACTCGACGACGAAGGGCGAGCACTCGTCAGCGACACCGCAAAGGATACGGTAGGCTGGGTGACGTTTCCCCCCTCTGCAACCAACATCTCAGGTGCTGATACGACCTGAGCTGTCTTGCCAGCAGACACTCTCCTATTCCTCCTCTGCCTCAGTGGTCCCTTGTCTTCATCATCGTCAGGAAGATCAATGATGATATTAGATGGAGCTGCAGAAAAGAGTCAAAGTTAAAAACGAAGATCCCACCAACTGAAAACGAAACCTCAAAGGTCACAGGGTTGGAAGTGACGGCATCCTCCATTTCTTGATCTTCAGGTCTGGCCGAGGTATCAGAAGTAGCAGCTCTACAGTTTCAGAAATCAGTCGGTCAGCTAACGAATCGACCAAGAATAAATCCATGAGAAACAAGAGGACACAAGTTATGTCATTACCCAGAAATAGTGGGAATCACCATCTTCATCTTCGGCAAGGCCTTCGTCGGCTTTGACGGCACCACTCGAGATTGCTTCGGCGCTTTCTCAGTCGGCGCCGGAGAGGTCGTCCGAGGACGCTTGCTCGACTGCACAACAGGCGTGGCCCCCTTGCCGCGCTCGACTGCAGGGTCATGGGCAAGCTTGGACCTTCTTTCAGAACGGGGAGGCGCAACTTCCTCCTCCTCTTCCTCCTCCTCCTCCTCATTGGAGCCAACATCTTCATCACCCTCATCACCATCCGATTCCCACTCCTCTTGACTTTCACCTCCACTTCCTTCCTCCTCCTCGGTCTGTGCTTGCGCCCCGTTGGGCATCGAATACAACTCAGTGGTAGCCTGAAAGACAACAAACAAGACAAAAGTCGATCGACTGATCCGCAGCAAAAGAGAATAGACGAAACATGATTACAGTCGGAGATAAGTGGTCATACCTTGTCTGGTTCATAAGACTGGTCGAGTGGCGGGATCCTCCTGGTCCCACGAGGGTTATCCTTGTTCCCTGTGATGGCAGTCATCCACCTCTCCAGTGTGACGTCGTCGACCTCCTCTGGGTGGACCCGAGTGGTGTCTTCAGTACCAGAGTACAACCACATCGGGTGGCCTCGGTACTGGAGTGGCTGGATGCACCGTCGAAGGAAAACCTCCAGAAGATCCATGCCTGTCACACCGTCGCGAATGAGTTGGACTACACGCTCCATCAACATTTTAACCTGAGCCTTCTCCTCCGGTAGCACTTTCAGAGAAGACGTCTTGTTCACTCGACTCATGAAGAAGGGAGGGAGCCCAGTCGACTGCCCTGGCGTCGACTGGTCTTGGCAATAGAACCAGGTTGACTGCCATCCTCTAACTGACTCGGGGAGGGTCATAGCTGGAAAAGCACTCTTACTCCTCATCTGGACCCCAAGACCCCCGCACATCTGGATTACTTGGGTTCTCTCGTCATTCGGATTAGCCTTTTTCACCATCTGAGAGCGACAAGTGAATATGTGTTTGAAAAGGCCCCAGTGCGGCCGACAACCCAAGAAGTTTTCGCACAAAGACATGAAAGCAGCAAGATAGGCAATGGAATTGGGTGTGAAGTGATGGAGCTGTGCCCTGGAGAAGTTCAGAAACCCCCAAAAGAAAAGATGCGGCGGCAGAGAAAACCCATGATCGACATGGGTCGCTAAGAGGACACACTCACCCTCCTGAGGCTGCGGCTGCCACTCCGTCCCCGGAAGCCTAGCTGCCCCGTGCTCGACTAGCCCTTCATTGGCCAGGTCGTCGAGATCCTTCTGGGTGATGGTCGAGCGGATCCAATCCCCCTAGATCCAACCTTGCGGCAGGCGGGACCGCGACGAGGATCCACCCCGATTGGTCGCTCTCCCCTTCGCCTTCGCCATCGCCTTCTTCGCCCGCTCCAAAGCCGCCATCTTCTCCTCCACCATTGTCGCTGACGAGGCTGGTATGGAGCAGCGGCGCTGAACAAATAGCAAGCGTAGCGGATGAATCTGAAGACGGGGGAGGGGAAAATGAGGGAGCACTATTCAAAAACCTCCGCCCGGTGCCTTATATGGAGTCACTTCCGAGTGGCTGACTGGTAGGCCCGGGCAATCCTGTCAAATCCCGAAACAGTCGCGTGAGCGATACGTGGAGAAAAAGGCGGCATGGAAATCGAGGCGTTTCTGCCTTATCCCATCCAAGTACCGCGGCCTTCTCCGCTTCGCGCGCTTCCTGAAATTCAGATCCCACTAAATCCGCTAACCGCAGGGCAACTCATTAGACGGAAGATCTCCTGCGATCCGTCGCTCGGAAATCTCCAAGTTCATAAAGTTCACTCGACAGATATGAAGAATGGATCAAGGCGATTGAAAGAGAAGTTGATGCCATCGCTAAAAAGTCATTGATTCAGAGTAAAACACATTCACAGCACCAGAAAACAGGTCAGAAAGATTATCAACTCCTTCCTCACTCAAACCTCGATCCATTCGGGGGCTAATGATGAAGTCATGTACCTAGGGTAGGGTCATAGACCTGTTCAAGATACCCTCCCCAAGGACATCTTTAGAAGAAATCGTCTTCTAGTCGACCTAGAGGGATTCCACTCGACGGACTTGAAGACACTCGACCATGAAGACTCACTCGACCACCAGGAGTTCCAGAGCCACTCTGTATCCAAACGGTCTGTAATTAAGTAGTCTTTATGGTCATGATGACACTTTATGTAAGGCGTTACCAGTAACGCCCGGCCTTAATGTACTTTAAGCCCTCTGCTATGTGGGCTGGCTTGGGTCTTGGCGTCCTCTATATAAGCCACCCCCTCCACTAGCAGAAGGGTTCGCACCCCTGTAACTCTCATGCATATAATCCAGTCGACCGCCTCCGGGCACCGAGACGTAGGGCTGTTACTTCCTCCGAGAAGGGCCTGAACTCGTAAAACACTTGCGTGAACAACTACTCCATAGCTAGGATCTTGCCTCTCCTTTAGTACCCCCTACACTACTGTCAGACTTAGAACCACGACAGTAGCCGCTTTACATGTAATTCTGGATTGGACGGTTCCATATTTGGCATATATGAACCTGAGCGAGTTACTAGAAGATGAAGTTCTAGCCAGACAGATAGTCCGGCGATCAAAGTCCATGGTTATTCACAATGGCGAGTTACAACACTGCAGTATCTCAGGCGTGTTCCAGCGTTGTGTTTCTCCTGAAGAGGGCCAAGAGATTCTGCGTGAGATCCATGAAGGAGATTGTGGTCACCACGCCGGTTCAAAGTCCCTGGTGGCTAAAGCTTTTCGTCATGGTTTCTACTGGTTGACAGCTCATGCTGATGCTGAGGATATGGTAAAGCGGTGTGACGCTTGTTAGAAGTTTTCACGCCGAGCTCATGTTCCGGCTCAAGAGCTACGGATGATTCCAATAACTTGGCCGTTTGCTACTTGGGGGCTTGATATGGTGGGACCTTTTAAGCGGTCCAAAGATAAGAAGACCCACCTGTTGGTGGCGGTTGACAAATTCACTAAATGGGTTGAAGCGGAGCCCGTAAGCAAGTGTGACGCAGCCACGACGGTTCAATTTATCAAGAAGGTGATCTTCCGTTTTGGCTTTCCACACAATATCATCACGGATAATGGCACAAACCTTTCTAAAGGTAAGATGGAGGACTTCTGTCAAAGAGAGCATATCCGGCTTGATGTGTCATCAGTGGCACACCCCCAGTCCAACGGACAAGCTGAGAGAGCAAATCAGGAAATTTTAAAGGGCATTAAGCCCCGGCTTATGGTTCCTTTGAAAAGGACGCCGGGTTGTTGGGTGGAAGAATTACCTTCTGTGTTATGGAGCATCAACACCACCCCCAATAGATCAATGGGTTACACACCTTTCTTCATGGTTTACGGGGCAGAGGCGGTCCTCCCAAGTGATATTCGTCATGACTCGCCCTGGGTTGCCAATTATGTTGAAGCGGACAACGAGCAAGCATGCCAGGAGGCGCTGGACCTGTTAGATGAAAAATGGGACATGGCTTTGGCTCGTTCGGCGGTTTATCAGCAAGACCTGCGGCGTTATCACAGCCGCCGAGTCAAGACAAGAACCTTTCAAGAAGGCGACTTGGTGCTTCGGCTCATCCGGGATCAGACCGATATGCACAAGTTATCCCCACCTTGGGAAGGACCCTTTGTGGTCAGCAAGAATCTGCACAACGGATCATACTACCTCATTGATGTTCGAGAGCATGCAGACTCACGCAAATCTAAGGAGGAGACCCGTCGGCCATGGAACATAGCTCCTCTTATGTACATATTTTGACAATGTATATATTATGATCAATATATAAAATGGCATCCATGCTATAAGCAGGGCCTCTGCTGTTTTCTTCAAATATCTTTTGATTACATGGGGGCTTCAGCTGACAAAGCGGAGTTCTACCTGTTAAACCGGCTATCACGCCACAATACAGCTTGGGAGCTTCACACCCAAGGGGCCAAAGAGAGTTTGGATGCTATGCACAACTCAAACATAGGCACCCATTGAGCACAACTCACAAAGTTACTTGGGGGCCCTTTATGCAATGCAACAAAGAGTTTGAAAGGACCCTTGTAATATGCTATCAAGCACGGCTTGGAAGCCTGGTGTATTCACCTAAAACCCCGGGTTAACCTGCCTTTATCAAGTAAGCCACTCCTATCTAGGTAATCTTGGCATGACCCGCCGAATGTTTGACAAGTCAATCTTATACAGACCCTGAACTTGTCAAAGTTAAAATGACGATTGGTTAGTTGGAGGCCCATCTTGAAAGGCTTTGCAAAATGGTTTAACTCAGCGGCCTAGCATCCCATGAAAATCCTCGAATTTGGGCCTGACAGCCCTTGAAAAGCCTCGACTACACGGTTTTGTTTGCCTTTGTCAAGTTTTTATCCTTTGATAAAATTTTATGTTGAACCGGTGTCTATTGACCCGGCATGGCTATCAGTCATCATAATAACCCGGTGTTTGTTAACCCGGCTTGGCTTTCAGCTACAAGTTGTCAGACCATACTCATTATTAAACTGATGTTTTATAACCCGGTCTGGCTTTTGACTACATGTCGCCAGAATGATCATCCGGTGTTCATCACAACCCGGTATGACTTATTATATACACCAGCACTGCATGGTGGGAGTTATCAATACTCAATAGTTGGGTCCTCACCCTTACTACAATCAAGTTGGTAAGCCAACAATATGATTTAATAATACAGGTATGATATATTTCAAAAAAATTCAGCCTTGGTAAATCAACCAGGCTTTGTATTGGGCATTATGACCCGTCCAGCGGTACACTGCAAGGACAACTCTTTTTATGCAGACACAAGGATTGCATGAACTTATCAAGATATATAAGCAAGCACAACAATAATCATGGCGGATCAAACAAACGTCATGTAGCAGTGCACCATGGCAGCAGATCAAAGTATTTCAACTAGCCTATTACAAGGCGCTTTGATGCCCAAAATAATGATAGTTTTTTTTGCACAGAACACAGTCTGTGAAAATCAAGCCGATTGCCGGATTAAGACTCGTCACCAGGTTGACGTGAAGTTGATGGATCTTCTGGCGTAGGTTTAACCTCCTCCTCCCCACCCAGTGGCTGGAAGTCAATGGTGGTCCAGTCAATCCGGGTTAATGCCTGGAAGACAACTTCTTCATTTATAAGATTGGACGGTTCAACGTCAGGGGCATAGGTGTGCTTACGGATTGGCGGGATAAGATTCTGCACTTCTTTAACAGCGGCATCAACTCGTTTGTTGTTTGCATCATAGAAGGACCGGTGAACAGACAAATTAACCTCTTTAGCCAATTGGCTTGCCAGCGGGCGCATCTCCTTTGTTAGGGCTTTAAGGGCTTCATTATCAAATGCTCACCCGTCTTCTTGTTCACCAGGATAGCCCTTTGCGATATCTACCGGATCAAGATCAGCTATCCAAGCTTTAGCACGAGTCAGTGCTGATAAAGTGCCAGCCCTGGAAGAAGATCGCTTTACCTCCTCTATCTAGGTAGGTGTCATCGATAACTTGGCCAATGTATCCTTGATCAAAGTTGGTGCCGGTTTTTTGTACGAGGCCGCACAGATGACTCGTTGCGCACTAGTATACAGTTGCTCTATCAACGTATATGCTGCCTTCAACTTCATCCCCATATCCGAGCCCAGATGAGCAACACGACTGCCTGCAATGGTTTAAGAATTTGAGGTTAAACCGGCAATTTCAAAGATGTTTGACAGCGGTTCTTACAAAGTACTTACCAAATATTGCAGAAGTCATAGCATTCACTTGATGCTTCAGCCCAGTTAGCTCTTCCGCGACCGGTTTAAGAGCTGCTTTGGCATCTTTAGCCCGCTTTAATAGAGCATCCTTCTCGGTGTCCCAGCTCGTTCGTTCATTCTTGAAGCCATCTTTCAATTCCTCCATGGCTGTCAAAGCGCTTTTCAGTTCCTCCTTGGCCTTGGAGGTTTCTGCTTGCTGGGACTTAATATTTTCTTGAAGATCAGCAATTTGGGAATCTTTATTGCTCAAGTCAGCCTGCAACAGACAAATGATAAGTTGTTCATATCTTCTTCAAAGTCCCAAGCACATGACAAGTTATACACTTGGCACTTGGGGGCTAATATGGATTGCTTCTTAAACTGATATTTTAAAGTCCCAAGGCTGAATACAAGTATTAAGATTGGCATTTGGGGGCTAATGCCTAATTGATCAGCTAAATCAATGGTGAAGGAAGTCAACAAGGGCAAATGTTTAACAGAAAGTCCCGGTTCATCTTAAAGAGGTAAACCGGCCCTTGGGGGCTACGCAGTTGAAGTCTTTTTTATCCAAAGTTCCGGTCCATCTTCAAGAGATAAACCGGCCCTTGGGGGCTACAATGGGATTGACAAAAGTACAAAGCAAGATTTACAGAAGTTACCTCATATCGCTCCTTCATCAAGTTGACTAAACCGACCTCACAGTCACTGCTTGTATATAGGCGGTTTAGGTATCCAGAGTGAAGATCTTGAGCGTTGAGATGAGCATAGCTTGACAGATCAGTCTTCCATTTGCCTTTCTCCACAGCAGCAAATTCCTCTTTGGCACTGTGCTTTGACAAAGCGACAGGGTGCCAGGCAAAGTATGGCCAAATCTGGTGATCACAACATCGTCAGTTGCTTTACTTGGGCTAGCCGGTTTATCTGAGGCTTTGGTTGGGCTTGGCGGATCAGCGGCAGGACTTGGAGGATTAGCAATTGGGCTGGGCGGATCAGCATGAGGACTGGCCGGGTTAACTTCCGGCGGATCAACATAAGTGTCCCGACCTTGTGGTACAGGATCATCCACAGCAATGTCAGCATCTCCACCAGTACCTTCTAGGGTCTTCTTCGGTTCAAATTCCTCAGTAGGGGCATTCGTTTTTGTCTTCTTGCCGAGTCGGCCTTTGGCGCTGCAAAATAGCAAATAGAGGTTAGTATGATACACCGGCGCAAGAAGGCTAAGCTAAAAATATCACTCACCCAGGGACGGTCTTGAGAGGAGGCACTTGTGTGGTTGATGAGTCGCCATAAGATGAGTTGGAAGTTACCTGATAATTTGAATCAGACGGATTAAGTTGGTATCGGAAGCAACCCGCCAAAGGATAAGATTTATTAGAAGAACAAGAGACCTCTAGACGACGCTTCCGGGTTGGGGTGTCTGGTAAACTGGAGGAAGTGACCTGTTGGCCACTATGCCAGGTTGTGCGACGACTTTCATGCTGTTGTGTCTTCAAAGAAAAGTGTGGATCCAAATGAGCGTGAGGATGTGAAAGTTTTACTCTCCGAATTGCGCGACGAAGTTTTTGAACCGGCACATGATCTGAATCATAGGAAAGGGAAATTACCTCTACATGGTCCGCACGTCTGGCTTCCGCATCATCCTGATAATGATCATTGTCAATAAGATGTATAAAAAATGAACCAAGGGAATCAAGTTCTACCTCTGGGTTCGAATCTTCAGCATCTTCGGGCGGATCAGAGGACTCAGCGGTTTTCTTCTTTGCCGATCTCTTTGTGACTTTGCTCTTGGCACGAGGAGCTCTCACCGGTTTGTCTTGTGGTTTTGCCGGTTTGTCTTGAGGCTTCCTTTTCCAGAATGGGTCTTTGGCCTGTAAGGAATAAACAAAAGGTTATCAGAAAGATGTTAAAGGGGAGACAGATTAACAAGCAGAAAGATAAATTCTTACAGCCAGCGGTTTGTTGGAGGCATAAAAGGGGCGCAACCCAGTCTTGCTGCACTCATGTATCAGTTCATCTAGCATCTTTTTGACAGACTCGGTGACCTCTTCGTCAGTCACAGGTATGTCAGTATGCCGTTGAGGATCATTGACATTGCCGGTATATTCATACATCAATCCGGTGCGGCGGCTTAAGGGCAGGATACCCCATGAAACCCGGCAACGGACGAGATCAATACCGGTTAAACCATTTGCTAGAAGAGCCCGGAGCTTAGCAAGCTGTGGCGCATAAGTTTGTCGTTCTTTGGCAGTAAGCCGCTGAGGCAGTGGATGTCCATTGCTGAGTCGATAAGGACGGTAACCCGGCAGCGGATTTTCGTCGGCAG
This sequence comes from Triticum dicoccoides, assembly GCF_002162155.2. NCBI lineage: Eukaryota > Viridiplantae > Streptophyta > Magnoliopsida > Poales > Poaceae > Triticum > Triticum dicoccoides. Next base: position 493,766,178 of record NC_041387.1, read on the forward strand.
GAGCGGTGTTCAGGCAATAGAACCATGTTTGATTCCAATCTTTGGGGTGGCCGTGATGTTTGCCATGAGGAAAATCTACTTCTTTCCTCTTTTGAATCGACACTCTGCCAAGTTCAGTATTGGGGCCATCACAAAATTCTGTATGGTGGTTCAAATGGAAGAAGTCTCTGAAAAGTTCAACAGACGGTTCCTCTTGCAGATAAACTTCACAGAACACTTGGAAGTTGCAAATATTGGACACAGAGTTTGGCCCAATATCTTGAGTGTGGAGCTGGAAACTAGCAAGTACATCCAGGAAAAACTTTGATCCAGGAGGACTAAATCCTCGGTCCAGATGCTGCATAAATACTACCACTTCTCCATCTTGAGGTTCAGGAGGATTATCACTACCAGGGACTCGCCAATGAATGACCTCCTTCTTGGCTAAAGCATCAGTCAGAACATATCCAGTGAGTTGCTCTTCTTTGATCCGGGAAGGAACCCAATTGCAAGAGGAGAATTGCCTGTCCATTTTTTCCTGACAAACTATAAAGGAAGTTCAAATGACGGTTCACAGTTCAAGATTGATATGCATAAATCGGTGTCAAACCGGGGGATTTAATCAAAGCATATGTTCATATTAAACCGGATTCTATGCTCAGGTAAGGTTGGCGGTTTAAGTGAGGGCTAATGGTACCTGGCGGGTTATCGTTATCTAAAGGTTAAACCGCCTACAGTGGAAAAAACAGATCTGAAATTTGCTAAGTGCTGCACAAACATGTTTCACAAAATGGTATTGTAATTTTGGATCTACGGAAGTTCAGTATAGAAATTTTTCTCAGCCCTAAAATGGCGACAGCAGAACGGCAAAGGTTCAGATGGGATCTACTCGTAGCCGAAAGGGTATTATGACAAGGCAAGATAAACTATAGCACCAGCCGCAAGGGAAAAATGTCAAGCTTATCTAGATTTTATGAGATTGTAGCAACAAACACAGATGAACGGTGATGAACACAGATGAACACTGAATCCCTAATGGAGATCTAGGGTTGAAGGAATGAGACTTACAAGATTCACAGGAGGGGCAGAGAAGCACCATGGATCTCTGGCACGTTCAGGTCGATGCAGCGGCCCAAGATGGTGCAGAAGCTTGAAGGTCGCGGGAGGGGGCGGAGCTCGAGCTCTTCGGAGTCGCGAGGAGGAAGAAGATGCGAAGAGGCAAGGGGGAAAATTGGAAGGACCCCCGGTCTTATTTATAAAGGCAAAAGGATAAGCGACATGCGCGAAAATCGAGGAGTCAAAAATTGGATATCTGATATAGCTGTCGCCTCGATCTTCGGAGGTCAATTAATAAAAAGGAATCTTTACGAGTTTTTTATGCAGATGACGTGATGGTGGTTTAAGGCGACTCCAGAAGATGACGTCACGGCGGTTTACCAGGACAACGCAAAGACGTTAAAATCAGAAGAGGAAGACTGACATGAACAAGTTCAAATCAATCTTGGGCCTAATGTTGGGGATATGGATACTAAGTTAAACTGCCCAGAAGGGGCCGGGTTAACTCACAAGGAATCCTGTACAAAAGCCCATGACGATGAAGGCTAAGGCTATGGCGTTTCAACTATGAAGACTTAGAGGCCCAGAGCCCAATGGCGGATTAGGGCCCAAAGTAGTAAAATGCCATAGATGTATAACTTGTACTGTAAGTCAGGGAAAGGAGAAACCGAGCCGGACACTTGTATGAGCCGGCCTCGGGATTCTGTAGACCGGCCGGGCGTCAACCTATGTATATAAAGGGACGACCCGGCGGCGGTTCAGGGACAAGAAACGTCAACTCGAGAACTAGGCCAAGCATATTTGCTCTCTGGTAATCGAGACCACATCAAGAACACCACAACTGGATCGTAGGCTTTTACCTTCACCGCAAGGGGCCGAACCAGTATAAACTCCCTATGTCCTTTGTCCGGTTTAACCCCTCTAAGCTAACCCAATCGCGAGGGCTCCACGACTAAGTCCTTTCAACAGGACATCTGACGTGATAATTCCACGACACCTGGGTTGTTCTGTCTCATCTCTACGGTGAAGAAGATCTTAAGCAGATGGACTTCAAGCAAGACTTTGACTAGTCTAAGCGACTGTCGAAGAAATTCAAGAAAGTCGAAGTTCCTTCTTTGGTGGCCAGCTCGTTTTCTTCATCGTGCGAGACTATGAAGATTTGGACGACACTGCGGCAGGCCCTACTTCAACAACAGAACCCAATAACGCTGGCGCTCCTCCATCGACTTCGTGATGATATTCTTCAGGGGTGTTAGTCCTCACTTTTCGTCCCTTTTGGTCATTTGATGACAAAGGGGGAGAAATTTGAGTTAGTCTTCAAGCGGGTCTATTTATATGGGCGTTTTTTGTTAAGTTGCAACTCTCGCTCTTCTGAAGTATTTGTTGGATCGAGTTGTAAACTTAAGTCCGATGGTGACCTGATACTTTTTCTCTATTTTTCTGCATGCTATTTCCTCATATATGTTATGCACGCATGCTGAATTACATCAGTCACCATATTTCATCATGCATTTCAAATTCTTCATTCGACATGTTAAATGCATGTATGAATTACAAGATATAGGGGAGATCTCCATGATATTACTCTACAATGTGCATCTGCTATCAAAAGCAAATTCCTCAAGTATGCACATCTTCAGGGGGAGTTCTTCTATATCTTGCAATCAAATTCCTCAATATTGAGCACTTTCAATTAATATGTTTATCCCCATTGAAAACTTAACCTATTTGTCATCAATCACCAAAAAGGGGGAGATTGTAAGTGCATCTAGTGTCCCTTAGTGATTTTGGTGTATTCACGACTTATAGGTTAAGGGACTAATATGTTTGTGAGTGTACACATGCTCTATAAGTTAATCAGGAGTTTGATATTTACTGTGAAAGTCGACCCCTAAAAATGTATGTCTTCAACTGAAGACTTTGGTTCTCCTGAAGATTTTGAAAGTGAAGAAATTGGTGTGACCTTGAAGACTTGGATATTCATGCGAGGATTATGAAGCGTGAAGACTTTTGTTTTCGTACTTTCATTTTCTCTTTCTTGAGTCATAGGAAACACCGTACTGTTAAAGGGGGTCGAGGTAATACTAAGGAAACTGATTTCCAAGTGATGCTCATCTCAAAATCCTACACCTAACCAATCCTTTCGAGTGAAGCCATTGGAAATCTCATATCAGCTCAGTCAATTTCTTCAGTGACAGAGACGAATATCTTCTGGTCTCTGAGGAATTTGTTCTGACTGAGGAGTTAGGAATTTGCCAATGCGGATTGCCTACACAGTGAGGAACATGATAGCCCCCAGGAATTCGAACCTCACATATCTGACCATAGTTGTGCTGCGCGCCAACTGTCCAAAATATCCTACCACCTAATGGTCATATCATTAAAGGGCGTTTATGTCTTATCATGTCGGCCTGCTCCCTAGGCTATAAATAGCCGCCCCCTACAACCACTAGCTAGTTGGCTGCTAGAAACTGACACTTGTCATTGAGAGCATCCCATCCTCCGAGGACTTTGAGCGAAAATCATCAAGTGAGGAAAACCCAAAACCCAAACCCAAATCCAAACACCCACAAACCCAAAGTGATTGAGCATCACTGAAGAGATTGTTCCTGTGTGGAACCGACACTTGTTACCTTTGAGGACTGTGTATCCTCCAGATGGTTAGGCGTCATGGTCTGAGAATCCAAGAGGAATTGTGGATCGCCGAGTGACCAAGTTTGTGAAGGTTTGGAAGTCGCGTGTGAAGACTTACCACGAGTGTTGGGCGAGGTCTGTGTGACTTTAGCTCAAGGAGAATACGGTGAGGACTGTGTGTCCAGAACTGCGTGTCCTCGAGTTTAAATACTCAGCCGCTCCAACCAGACGTACAACTGTCACAACAGTTGGAACTAGTCTACCAAATCATTGTCTTCACCAAGTCAACTGGTTCTATTTCCTTAACCCTTTAATTTCCTCATTCATGTGTTGATGAACCTGATCATTACTGTTTGAAGACTTTGACTGAAGACTTTCTCTATTTCCTCAATCCTATCTCTTCAGTCACATAATCTTGAGCCTACTTATCCTGTTATCACGCTTTCCGTACTCTGTGTTTGTTTTCAGTTCATCATGATGACTATGCTACTGCTCTGTTATGCTTATACCTGAGTACTTATTCCGCTGCTAGTGTATCGTTACTCAGGAATTTCTTCACTTAGAAATTCCTTAGTGACGAATTTGTAAAAATTGCCTATTCACCCCTCTAGTCGAGATAATGCACTTTCAATTGTTATTGAAAAAAAAAACACCAAAAAAGTTGCTTCTAGTAGGATTCGAACCAAGGCTGACTGCTAATGGGAGAGGATTTGCGGTCTATGGGGACATATGCACCCTATATGGATTTTTTAGTAATTCAACAAAAAATAAAAAATTCCTGAAAATATTTTTGAAATAAACTTGACCTTTAATTGTACTCGTGAGAAAAAATTCACAAAAAGAAAATCTCTCTTTGACTTCTTTTCAAAAAAGACAAAATTTGGGCTAAAATAATGTGAATAGTGACCTATAATAGCAAATAAAATTTGTCTTTTTGCTGTGAAGTCATTTTTTTTCGCAAAAATTTATACACTAGTGCAAAAGTTAGTCAAGTTTTTTGTCAAAAAAGTTCTTAACTATTTTGACTTTTTATAAAAAAATTAAAATGAATCCCCACATAGGGTACGTATACACCCAGGAACACAAGTGTATTTCCCGACTGCTAATGCCTTACTTCTGCTAGCCACTCAGCCACCCAGTTCCTTCATTTCAATAGAGCAACGCGCTTTATTTATAGCGTTCGGGTTGCCGCATCTTCACATTGACCAGGAGCCTACCACCGTTGACCATGGCGGTAGGAAAAGGATCAGATCCAATTTTTTTTACAAGTAGGGTCAAATCGTGTTAAACTTTTACATAAGGGTCAAAACAATGAATTTGGCCCAGCTGGTAACTCTTGGCAAGATTTTTTGAGTTCCTCCAGAGCGACACTCGGCAAAGGATGCCACTTGACATATGCTAACTGCTGGAAAAATTTGTTGAGTTCCATTAGATAGAAACTCGATTTTTTTCTCGAATACACATGAGTGTGTGTACTTTATATTAAAGAGGAGGATGGGGGAAAGAAGCCCCTCCACGTTGGCGTTACAAAAGTTACATAACCCCAACTCCACCCAGCTACTCGCACGCTAACTACTCGCCGCATTACCCACCTCCATGGCCGCTAGGAACCGGTCCACGTCTGCTTTAAGTAAGCCCGCCACCTTCCACGCCCTACACTCTACCGATACTTTTGAATTACATACGCGCTTGACGGAACATCGCCCTCAAACACAATGCTGTTCCGATGCTTCCATAGCTCCCACATTACATGTATGAATAGTGCCCGTGCATCCTTTTCCCCCGAGGAACATTCTGCGGTGGTCCTGCACCACTCTCTTAGTAGCGATGTTGGTGTCGGAGCCCATTCTGGCTTGCCCCAACCTGTGCAGACACGCAACCACACTTCTCTCCCGAAGGCACAATGTAGCATTATGTGATTGATACTTTCTTCCACCTGGTCACAGAAAGGGCATGCATCCTGATGGTCTAATCCTCGGCTCGCCAGCCTATCTGAGGTCCAACATCTATTCCGAAGTGCGAGCCAAGTAAAGAATCGACATCTCAAAGGAGCTTTGGACTTCCACGTGAACTGCGCCGTTGGAACTACTTCCTTTGCCCAGAATTTTGTTTGGTATGCCGATCGCGTGTAGAAGGTCCCGCTTGGCTCCCAAGCCCACCGGACTGAGTCGGCCGTGTCTTGGTGCAATTGGAGCAGCACCATTCGCTCCCACAATCGCAGGTACTCCTGGAGCATCTGGCTCGTAACCTCCGGGCCTATGTCCAATGCCCAGGCCCCGTTCATCAATCCTTGGCTAACTTGCGGGTGCATCATATCCTCGCCCGCACCGTGCCATAGATTGTTGGTGCCAACTCCTCCACTCTATAGCTATCCACCCATCTATCCTCCTAGAACAACGTCCTTTCTCCATTCCCCAATGTTGCGTGGGTGGCAGCCTGGAAGATTTGCATTGACCTTTTAGGAACCGTAATATCAAACTCCGCCCGCGGTCTCGATGGATCCACTCGTTTCAGCCAGGGCCTTCTTGCTTGCATGGCAATATTAAGCCACTTGAGGTTAGGGATGCCAAGTCCACCCGCCCACCTTGGCGAGCACACGGTCTCCGACGCCACTCTGCACTGACCACTCGACGCCTGCTCTTTGGCACAACACAAGAACCCTCTGCAGTTTTTGTTCATGGCCTTGATAACCTTCTGTGGGATGTCTAATGCCATCTTCACATGGATAGGGATTGCGCAGAGTACGGATTGAACAAGAGTCATTCTTCCACTCTTCGACATGTTTGCGGCCATCCACCGAGGGAGGCACAGTGCAAGCTGATCCACCATTCCCATAAGCTGCGCGACTGTGTGCTTCCGCAAGGTGAGCGGGAGCCCCAAGTATTTGCAAGGATATGTGCCCTAGGGGCATCCAAGGATTTGAACCACCCGCTCCATAATTTCCGTACTGCACCGGATTGGTAAGGATGCGCTCTTGTTTAGATTGACCCTGAGCCCCGATGCTTCACCAAAAAGACACAACAGAGCTGCGCAAGTAGCGAGGTCTTCCACTTCGGGCTTCAGAACGATCACGGCGTTGTCAGCAAACATAGATACTCTGGGTTAGACCTCTCGACGCTAGCGGAGATAGAAACTCGATAAAGACTGCCACATGGCAGTTGCTGATGACTCCTGGAGTAAGCGTTTGCTGAGCAACATACAAGCAACACTCGACAAAGGTTATGCTATGTGGCACTCCTTCGTCCGTCGAGGTATTGTCGAGTTTCGCCTGGGAAGAAATCGACAAAGGTTGCACCATGTGCCACACCCTCGTTTGTTGTTGCATTGCCGAGTGCGTTCAAAAAAGAACTCGACAAAGACGTGTTGCCATGTGGCATTACCATTAATGCGCCGTTCTGTTTGCACTATTTTTTTGTCGAGTTCCCTATACACGGTACTTGGCAAAAAATAGTATATGCTTGTCGAGTGCCAGTGAAAAAGAACTCGACAAAGTCAGTTTTGCCAACAGCCGGCCAGCCGAGTCGTGTTCACCGAGTGTGGGACTCGACAAATGCTTTGCTGAGTGCCTAATTGAAAAATTCCAGTAGTGCAAGGCCAAGCAAGGACTGAGCCGGGACCGGTGACGAGGAGGGGTGTTGCCAACAAAGGCGAGTCGGAGGTTTTGACATGTGCGAGTGGCGGCCGTATCGTTTTGGTTCAGATGTGACCTCGCTGGAGGCGAGGATAGGAGGCTCGCCGGAGGCGGGGACAAGACGGTGTTAGAAGAAATTGTGTTGTTCGTCGAGGGAAGAAGAAAACAGTTCAAGGAAGAAATACATCCGGCCGTTCCTTTCTGATCCAACGGCTTGCACAAATCGACGCAAACCTTTTTTCAAACGATAGGGGCCCTTCATTTATTTTTTATTTTAACAACTCTATACACAACCGATCGCTGATATCCTGTCAACATTTGGCTTGCAAGGGCGCACGCATATTTGCACGCCGACACGCGCGCATCCTCCCTAAGTCGACCGGCGCCGCTAGCTGCTAGACGCGGCCGGGGACGGCGCTCAGAGGCAGGCCCATTGCCTGATCGCCGCACCGCTGGAACTCGGCGACGCGCGACGACGGCGGCAGCTGCATTCCCTGGGGCGCCGACGCTGTAACCGGCAGCGGCGCCGCGCCCAAGGCTTTCCCGTCGGCGACTACGACGTCGCCGCCGCCGCAGGAGAGGCGGCAACTGGCCATTTTGGAGCAGTCGTGGCGGCTGACGATGACGTAGGTGCCGTTCCGGTAGAGCTTCATGACGTAGCACCCCAGCTGGGCGTGCGTCTCGCGCGGGGCCGTGGCTGCCGCTGCCACCGGCCGCAGGGACGCAGCGGGCCCGGCGGCGACGTCGGGGTCGTAGCACACGAGGTGGCACCAGTCCCATTAGATGGGGCAGTACCTGATGAGCATCGGGTTGCGCCCGGTGCAGAGGTAGCAGAGGTACATCTCCGTGTCGTCGATGGACTGCGCCACAGACGAGTCGCTCGTCGTGCTGCCATCGCCGCCCGTGGCCGTGGCCGCGAGCAGCAGGAGGGCGAGGGAGGAGGCGCGGAGGATGGATGCGGCCGAGAGAGGCATCGCGTGCAAGACCGATAGCGAGAGATGGTGCGTGCGTTGCTGCAGCTGTTGGGAGTGATGTGATCGAGCCGGCGCTTTGGTGTGTGTATATACGGCTACGGGAAAGAAGAAAAAGAGAGAAAAAGTGTGCAGCAGCCCAAGAATTTGGCTGCATGTGCTTCTCGCGGTAAGAGACAGCAGATGATTAAAAGCATTTTTGGATAAGTACTGTCATCTCGCGAAAATGGTGTTCGGGTTACAGCTTGGCGAAATTGGCTGGAATACAACAAGTGGATCTGAATCGATCGACCAGGAGACTCGTGAGAAAATTCCAAGCAGTAAACCGGCCCGATTTCATGCATGGTCACCTTAGCTCAGAAGGCAATAGATGCTGTTGGACTTAAACAGTGTGTGCTACAGCCATATCGGAAAAACAAATCGCCGAGTTGCTTTCTGCCACGAAACGAGGAGAGGCGATCGAAAACAAACCACGGACTCATGATTAACTAAGATTGGGATGGAAGAATTCTTCTTGTCTGTCCCGTGAGAAACTGGAAGGTTTAAATCTCGCTTAAGCCGATAGAAACCATCGAAACCGAATTAATCATATGGCCGTGGCTAGACGCGGTTGCCTGCCGCCGGGAGCTGATCACCGCACCGCTGGAATTCGGAGGCGCGGGGCAGTGGCGGCCCCCTGGCCACGGCCGGGGTGGTGTCGTCGGCTCTGCTCCCAAGCGGCGCGTCTCCATTGCTGCACACAAGGTAGCAGCCCGCGACCGCCTTGCAGCTGACCGCCACGGTTATGACCCACCTGCCATCCGGATACAGCTTCATGACGTAGCAGTCGTCAGGGTCCGAGCCGCCAGGGCCGGTTCCCAGCGTGCTCTTCCTACCTTCGCCGTCGGCGGAGGGGTACAGCTGGGGGTGGCGGGTAGGGGACGTGGAGGACAGGCATGCGAGGTGGCAGTCGTCCTTGTAGAGGGGACACCACTTGATCATCAGGGTGTTACGCTGGCGGCAGAGGTAGCAGATGTACTGATTCGAGTACTGATCCGAGCTGTTGAGCGCCGCCGTCGCTGCACGGGACTCGACGCCGTTTGCGGTGTTGCTGTTGGCCACCGACGTGGCGTTGGTGACGCCAGACGTTGGGAAGGGCGTGGTGGTTGTGGCGACCGCCGTGGTAGCTAAGAGAACGACGTGGAATACGAGGAAAACGTACACGATGGAAGCTGCGAAAACCATTCTCATGTTTGAGAATGTTTGAGAATGTTGGCGTGTTAATGGAGATGATGGAAATAGTTCAATAGTTCTCTGTATATATAACGTAATCATGGGCTCCTGGTTGTAAGCAAAGTGTCTAACCTTCATACAAAGGGCAAGTTGCCATGAACGATTGTACCGGGCTAGCTAATATAGATTTACACTTGTACAAGCAAGGAAATGCATTATAGGGCCATTAAAACCCCAAAAGTAAAAAAAGGAAAGTTTTAATAATGTATCATCCTTGCCGTTCAATTTTGATCTATTGAAAACTGGCAGCTGAAGTTATTTTATTTTAACGCTTGACACATACAATATATGGTAGGTAGTAGAATGGAATATATAGAGTTAAGACTTGCCGTTTGTTAGAAGGGAAACATTTTGGAACGGCCGACCGTTCTAATCTCGCACCAGTCGCCATGGGCGCCGTGTGACCAAGCAAGATTGGACGCACCGCATAGCATGCACGCGTGTCCTCCCACCCACCGTCCTCATTTTTCTCATTCTTATCCATTCACGCGGTGTGCGCCAATCTCCATCTTCCACCTCCTCCCACTCCCAACCTCACACCACACCTCACCGGAGATGGCAACCGTCTACCCCGCAATAAAATCTCCCTCGCATGCCGCTGCAAGAAGGCAGTGTTGCTCTCCCCTATTGTCGGTTCAGTGGGAACCAGGGTACCACGGGCCATCTGCCTACGACCCAGGAAGCAACCCCTGGCCCAACTCAAGAAACGGCTCAGCAGTGGGCGCCGCGGGGCAAGATGCCTCGCGAGGAGCTCGCCTCACGAAGACCCTCTTGACGGAGGACTTCACTAAGGACCACCACCATCTGCGGCCATTATCCTCGCGAGGCGCCCTCCCACTCGAAGGGCCCGCGTGGCGCAGGTCACGTGGTTGCGTGCCCACCACGTGGATGACGTCACTGCGGCAGGTGACTGAAGGAAATATGCCCTAGAGGCAATAATAAAGTTATTATTTATTTCCTTATATCATGATAAATGTTTATTATTCATGCTAGAATTGTATTAACCGGAAACATAATACATGTGTGAATACATAGACAAACATAGTGTCACTAGTATGCCTCTACTTGACTAGCTCGTTGAATCAAAGATGGTTAAGTTTCCTAGCCATAGACATGAGTTGTCATTTGATTAACGGGATCACATCATTAGGAGAATGATGTGATTGACTTGACCCATTCCGCTAGCCTAGCACTTGATCGTTTAGTATATTGCTATTGCTTTCTTCATGACTTATACATGTTCCTATAACTATGAGAATTATGCAACTCCCGTTTACCGGAGGAACACTTTGGGTACTACCAAACGTCACAACGTAACTGGGTGATTATAAAGGAGTACTACAGGTGTCTCCGAAGGTACATGTTGAGTTGGCGTATTTTGAGATTAGGTTTTGTCACTCCGATTGTCGGAGAGGTATCTCTGGGCCTCTCGGTAATGCACATCATTATAAGCCTTGCAAGCAATGTGACCAAATGAGTTAGTTACGGGATGATGCATTACGGAACGAGTAAAGAGACTTGCCGGTAACGAGATTCAACTAGGTATTGGATACCGACGATCAAATCTCGGGCAAGTAACATACCGATGACAAAGGGAACAACGTATGTTGTTATGCGGTTTGACCGATAAAGATCTTCGTAGAATATGTAGGAACCAATATGGGCATCCAGGTTCCGCTATTGGTTATTGACCGAGAATAGTTCTAGGTCATGTCCACATAGTTCTCGAACCCGTAGGGTCCGCATGCTTAACGTTACGATGACAGTTTTATTATGAGTTTATAAGTTTTGATGTACCGAAGTTTGTTCGGAGTCCCGGATGTGATCACGGACGTAATGAGGAGTCTCAAAATGGTCGAGACATAAAGATCGATATATTGGAAGCCTATATTTGGACATCGGAATCGTTCCGGGTGAAATCGGCATTTTACCGGAGTACCGGGAGGTTACCGGAACCCCCCGGGGGGTTATTGGGCCTACATGGGCCTCGAGGGAGAAGAGGGAAGGAGGCAGGAGGGGGCCGCGCGCCCCTTCCCTTCCTAGTCCTAATAGGACAAGGGAAGGGGGGCGGCTCCCCCCCTTTCCTTCCCCTCTTCCTCCTCTTTCCCATCTTCTCCTATTCCAACTAGGAAAGAAGGGAGTCCTACTCCTGGTGGGAGTAGGACTCCCCCCTTGGCGCGCCCTCCTTGGCCGGCCGCCTCCTCCCCCCTGGCTCCTTTATATACGGGGGCGGGGGGCACCCCATAGACACACAAGTTGATCTACGGATCGTTCCTTAGCCGTGTGCGGTGCCCCCCTCCACCATATTCCACCTCGATCATATCGTCGTGGAGTTTAGGCGAAGCCCTGCGCCGGTAGAGCATCATCATCGTCACCACGCCGTCATGCTGACGGAACTCATCCCCGAAGCTTTGCTGGATCGGAGCCCGGGGATCGTCATCGAGCTGAACGTGTGCTGAACTCGGAGGTGTCGTACGTTCGGTACTTGGATCGGTCGGATCGTGAAGACGTACGACTACATCAACCGCGTTGTGCTAACGCTTCCTCTTACGGTCTACGAGGGTACGTGGACAACACTCTCCCCTCTCGTTTCTATGCCATCACCATGATCTTGCGTGTACGTAGGAATTTTTTTGAAATTACTACGTTCCCCAACACTACGTTCCCCAACAGTGGTATCAGAGCCTGGTTTTTTGCGTAGATGTCATATGCACGAGTAGAACACAAGTGAGTTGTGGGCGATACAAGTCATACTGCTTACCAGCATGTCATACTTTGGTTCGGCGGTATTGTGAGATGAAGCGGCCCGGACCGACATTACGCGTACGCTTACGCGAGACTGGTTTCACCGTTGCGAGCACTCGTGCTTAAAGGTGGCTGGCGGGTGTCTGTCTCTCTCACTTTAGCTGAATCGAGTGTGGCTACGCCCGGTCCTTGCGAAGGTTAAAACAGCACTAACTTGACGAACTATCGTTGTGGTTTTGATGCGTAGGTAAGAACGGCTCTTGCTCAGCCCGTAGCAGCCACGTAAAATTTGCAACAACAAAGTAGAGGACGTCTAACTTGGTTTTGCAGGGCATGTTGTGATGTGATATGGTCAAAACGTGATGAGATATAAGTTGTTGTATGAGATGATCATGTTTTGTTGAAGTTATCGGCAACTGGCAGAAGCCCTATGGTTGTCTCTTTGTTGCATAAGATGCAAGTACCAAATAATTGCTTTACTTTATCGCTATACAATAGCAATAGTTGCAAGAGCAATAGTTGGCGAGACGACCATGTGACGACACATTGATATAGATCAAGATGATGAAGATCATGGTGTCGTGCCGGTAATGATAGAGATCATGACAGTACTTTGGAGATGGAGATCAAAGGCGCAAGATGATCATGGCCATATCATGTCACATATTTTGATTGCATATGATGTTTATCTGTTATACATCTTATTCTGTTTTGTTTGACGGTAGCATTTTAAGATGATCTCTCACTAATTATCAAGAAGTGTTCTCCCTGAGTATGCACCATTGCGAAAGTTCTTCGTGCTGAGACACCACGTGATGATCGGGTGTGATAGGCTCTACGTTCAAATACAACGGGTGCAAAACAGTTGCACACGCGGAATACTCAGGTTAAACTTGACGAGCCTAGCATATACAGATATGGCCTCGGAACACGGAGACCGAAAGGTCGAGCGTGAATCATATAGTAGATATGATCAACATATTGATGTTCACTGTTGAAACTATTCCATCTGACGTGATGATCGGACATGGTGTAGTTGATATGGATCACGTAATCACTTAGAGGATTAGAGGGATGTCTTTCTAAGTGGGAGTTCTTAAGTAATATGATTAATTGAACTTTAATTTATCATGAACTTAGTCCTGGTAGTATTTTGCAAATTATGTTGTAGATCAATAGCTTGCGTTGTTGCTTTCATATGTTTATTTTGATATGTTCCTAGAGAAAATTGTGTTGAAAGATGTTAGTAGCAATGATGCGGATTGGATCCGTGATCTGAGGTTTATCCTCATTGCTGCACAGAAGAATTATGTCCTTAATGCACCTCTAGGTGACAGACCTATTGCAGGAGCAGATGCATACGTTATGAACGTTTGGCTAGCTCAATATGATGACTACTTGATAGTTTAGTGCACCATGCTTAACGGCTTAGAATCGGGACTTCAAAGACGTTTTGAACATCATGGACCATATTAGATGTTCCAGGAGTTGAAGTTAATATTTCAAGCAAATACCCGAGTTGAGAGATATGAAGTCTCCAACAAGTTCTATAGCTAAAAGATGGAGGAGAATCGCTCAACTAGTGAGCATGTGCTCAGATTGTCTGGGTACTACAATCGCTTGAATCAAGTGGGAGTTAATCTTCCAGATAAGATAGTGATTGACAGAATTCTCTAGTCACCATCACTAAGTTACTAGAACTTCGTGATGAACTATAGTATGCAAGGGATGACGAAAACGATTCCCGAGCTCTTCGTGATGTTGAAATCAACGAAGGTAGAAATCAAGAAAGAGCATCAAGTGTTGATGATTGACAAGACCACTAGTTTCAAGAGAAGGGCAAAGGGAAAGAAAGGGAACTTTAAGAAGAATGACAAGCAAGTTGTCACTCCCACGAAGAAACCCAAAGCTGGACCAAAGCCTGAAACTGAGTGATTACACTGCAAAGGAAATGGTCACTGGAAGCGGAAATGCCCTGAATGTTTGGTGGATAAGAAGGATGGCAAAGTGAACAATGGTATATTTGATATACAGGTTATTGATGTGTACCTTACTAGTGTTTATAGTAGCCCCTGAGTATTTGATACTTGTTCGGTTGCTAAATATTAGTAACTCAAAATAGGAGTTACGGAATAAACAGAGACTAGTTGAGGGCGAAGTGACGATGTGTGTTGGAAATAGTTCCAAGATTGATATGATCATCATCACACTCTCCCTACACTTTCGAGATTTGTGTAGAACCTAAATAAATGTTATTTGGCGTTTGCGTTGAGCATGAATATGATTTGATCATGTTTATTGCAATACGGTTATTCATTTAAAATCAGAGAATAATTGTTGTTCTATTTACATGAATAAAACCTTCAATGGTCATACACCCAATGAAAATAGTTTGTTGGATCTTGATTGTAGTGATACACATATTCATAATATTGATGCCAAAAGATGCAAAGTTAACAATGATAGTGCAACTTATTTGTGGCACTGCTGTTTGGGTCATATCGGTGTAAAGCGCATGAAGAAACTCCATAAAGATGGATTTTCGGAATCACTTGGTTATGAATCATTTGATGCTTGCGAACCATGCCTTTTGGGCAAGATGACTAAAACTCCGTTCTTCGGAACAATGGAACGAGCTACTGACTTGTTGGAAATAATACATACTGATGTATGTGATCCAATGAGTGTTGATGCTCGTGGCAAGTATCGTTATTTTTTGACCTTCACAAGATGATTTGAGCAGATATGGGTATATCTACTTGATGAAACATAAGTCTGAAATAGTTGAAAGGTTCAAAGAATTTCAGAGTGAAGTGGAAAAATCATCGTAACATGAAAATAAAGTTTCTGCGATCTGATCACGGAGACGAATATTTGAGTTACGAGTTTGGTCTTCAATTAAAACAATGTGGAATAGTTTCATAGCTCACGCCACCTGGAACACCACAACGTTATGGTGTGTCCGAACATCGTAACCGCACTTTATTGGATATGGTGCGATCTATGATGTCTCTTACTGATTTACCATTATCGTTTTGGGGTTATGCATTAGAGACAGCTGCATTCACGTTAAAAGGGCACCATCTAAATCCGTTGAGACGACATCGTATGAACTATGGTTTAGAAGTAAACCTAAGCTGTCGTTTCTTAAAGTTTGGAGTTGCGATGCTTATATGAAAAAGGTTTTCAACCTGATAAGCTCGAACCCAAATCGGAGAAGTGCGTCTTCATAGAATACCCAAAGGAAACTGTTGGGTACTCCTTCTATCACAAATCCAAAGGCAAAAACATTCGTTGCTAAGAATGGATCCTTTCTAGAGAAGGAGTTTCTCTCGAAAGAAGTGAGTGGGAGGAAAGTAGAACTTGATGAGGTAACTGTACCTGCTCCCTCATTTGAAAGTAGTTCATCACAGAAATCTGTTCCTGTGACTACTACACCAATTAGTGAGGAAGTTAATGATGATGATCATGAAACTTCAGATTAAGTTACTACAGAACCTCGTAGGTCTTACAGAGTAAGATCCGCACCAGAGTGGTACGGTAATCCTGTTCTGGAAGTTATGTTACTAGACCATGACGAACCTACGAACTATGAAGAAGCGATGGTGAGCCCAGATTCCACAAAATGGCTTGAGGCCATGAGATCTGAGATAAGATCCATGTATGAGAACAAAATATGGACTTTGATTGACTTGCCCAATGATCAGTGAGACATTGAGATTAAATGGATCTTCAAGAGGAAGACGGACGCTGATAGTGTTATTATCTACAAAGCTAGAATTGTCGCAAAAGGTTTTCAACAAGTTCAAGGTGTTGACTACGATGAGAGTTTTCACTCGTATCTATGCTTAAGTCTGTCTGAATCATGTTAGCAATAGCCGCATTTTATGAAATCTGGCAAATGGATAAACAAAACTGCATTCCTTAATGGTTTTCTTAAACAAGAGTTGTATATGATGCAACCAGAAGGTTTTGTCAATCCTAAAGGTGCTAACAAATTGTGCAAGCTCCAGCGATCCATCTATGGACCGGTGCAAGCATCTCGGAGTTGGAATATATGCTTTGATGAGTTGATCAAAGCATATGGTTTTATACAGACTTTTGAAGAAGCCTGTATTTACAAGAAAGTGAGTGGGAGCTCTGTAGCATTTCTAATATTATATGTGGATGACATATTGTTAATTGGAAATGATATGGAAATTTTGGATAGCATGAAAGGATACTTGAATAAGAGTTTTTCAAAGCAAGACCTCGATGAAGCTGCTTACACATTGAGCATCAAGATCTATATAGATAGATCAAGACGCTTGATAAGATTTTTCAATGAGTACATACGTTGATAAATTTTAAAATAGTTCAAAATGGAATAGTCAAAGAAGGAGTTCTTGCCTATGTTACAAGGTGTGAAGTTGAGTAAGACTCAAGACCCGACCATTGCAGAAAATAGAAAGAGAATGAAAGGTCATTCCCTATGCCTCAGTCATAGGTTCTATAAAGTATGCTATGCTGTGAACCAGACCTATTGTATACCTTGCTCTGTGTTTGGCAAAGGAATACAATTTTGATCTAATAAGTAGATCACTAGACATGGGTCAAGAATATCCTTAGTGAGGACTAAGGAGATGTTTCTCGATTATGGAGGTGATAAAAGAGCCCGTCGTTAAAGTTACAACGATGCAAGCTTTTACACCAATCCAGATGACTCTAAGTCTCAATCTGGATATATATTGAAAGTGGGAGCAATTAGCTAGAGTAGCTCCATGCAGAGCATTATGGACATAGAATATTTGAGAAATACATACGGCTCTGAATATGACAGACCCGTTGATTAAGCTTCTCTCACGAACAAAACATGATCATACCTTTGTACTCTTTGGGTGTTAATCACATAACGATGTGAGCTAGACTATTGACTCTAGTAAACCCTTCGGGTGTTGGTCACATGACGATGTGAACTATTGGGTATTAATCACATACAGATGTGAATATTGGCGTTAAATCACATGGCGATGTGAACTAGATTATTGACTCTAGTGCAAGTGGGAGACTGAAGGAAATATGCCCTAGAGGAAATAATAAAGTTATTATTTATTTCCTTATATCATGATAAATGTTTATTATTCATGCTAGAATTGTATTAACCGGAAAGATAATACATGTGTGAATACATAGACAAACATAGTGTCACTAGTATGCCTCTACTTGACTAGCTCGTTGAATCAAAGATGTTTAAGTTTCCTAGCCATAGACATGAGTTGTCATTTGATTAACGGGATCACATCATTAGGATAATGATGTGATTGACTTGACCCATTCCGTTAGCCTAGCACTTGATCATTTAGTATATTGCTATTGCTTTCTTCATGACTTATACATGTTCCTGTAACTATGAGAATTATGCAACTCCCGTTTACCGGAGGAACACTTTGGGTACTACCAAACGTCACAACGTAACTGGGTGATTATAAAGGAGTACTACAGGTGTCTCCGAAGGTACATGTTGAGTTGGCGTATTTCGAGATTAGGTTTTGTCACTCCGATTGTCGGAGAGGTATCTCTGGGCCCTCTCGGTAATGCACATCATTATAAGCCTTGCAAGCAATGTGACCAAATGAGTTGGTTACGGGATGAAGCATTACGGAACGAGTAAAGAGACTTGCTAGTAACGAGATTCAACTAGGTATTGGATACCGACGATCAAATCTCGGGTAAGTAACATACCGATGACAAAGGGAACAACGTATGTTGTTATGCGGTTTGACCGATAAAGATCTTCGTAGAATATGTAGGAACTAATATGGGCATCCAGGTTCTGCTATTGGTTATTGACCGAGAATAGTTCTAGGTCATGTCCACATAGTTCTCAAACCCGTAGGGTCCGCACGCTTAACGTTACGATGATAATTTTATTATGAGTTCATAAGTTTTGATGTACCGAAGTTTGTTCGGAGTCCTGGATGTGATCACGGACGTAACGAGGAGTCTCGAAATGGTCGAGACATAAAGATAGATATATTGGAAGCCTATATTTGGACATCGGAATCGTTCCGGGTGAAATCAGCATTTGACCGGAGTACCGGGAGGTTACCGAAACCCCCCGGGGGGTTATTGGGCCTACATGGGCCTCGAGGGAGAAGAGGGAAGGAGGCAGGAGGGGGCCGCGCGCCCCTCCCCTTCCTAGTCCGAATAGGACAAGGGAAGGGGGGCGGCGCCCCCCCTTTCCTTCCCCTCTTCCTCCTCTTTCCCCCCTTCTCCTATTCCAACTAGGAAAGAAGGGAGTCCTACTCCCGGTGGGAGTAGGACTCCCCCCTTGGCGCGCCCTCCTTGGTCGACCGCCTCCTCCCCCCTGGCTCCTTTATATACGGGGGCGGGGGGCACCCCATAGACAAACAAGTTGATCTACGGATCGTTCCTTAGCCGTGTGCGGTGCCCCCCTCCACCATATTCCACCTCGGTCATATCGTCGCGGAGTTTAGGCGAAGCCCTGTGCCGGTAGAGCATCATCATCGTCACCACGCCGTCGTGCTAACGGAACTCATCCCCGAAGCTTTGCTGGATCAGAGCCCGGGGATCGTCATCGAGCTGAACATGTGCTGAACTCGGAGGTGTTGTACGTTCGGTACTTGGATCGGTCGGATCGTGAAGACGTATGACTACATCAACCGCGTTGTGCTAACACTTCCGCTTACGGTCTACGAGGGTACATGGACAACACTCTCCCCTCTCGTTGCAATGCCATCACCATGATCTTGAGTGTACGTAGGAAATTTTTTGAAATTACTACGTTCCCCAACACTACGTTCCCCAACAGTGACGACAGGCACGGCCTGGACAATTTCCTCTTTGGTGATAAGGGAGTAGCGGCATGTGCCTCCCCCAAAGCAAGTCCCAAAGCCTTCCACTTTGGTGAAAGAAAACCAGGACGGTGTGCCGCACTGGGGCGGAGGTCATCGTGGAGCCCCCTGCGCATCATGGATAATAACTTTAGCACGCGAAGACTACTTTTGTCAGGATAAGCCTGGGCGCCTGTCCCCCATTTGAATTGCCTTCATGTGGTAACCATTCCTGCCAATATTTTCAGGGGAAGAGGACCAGTGCACCTATAAACGGGGCAGTGCTGCCATCGTCGAAGGGGGTCAGACAATTGACCCCTAAGACACTCGTGTACCTTGTATCTTTAGAGCACTGTCTCCACAAGCAATCCCACCAAGCAGGAGTAGGGTTTTACACCGCACGGTGGCCCGAGCCTGTGTAGCTCGATGTGTCTTTGTCGTGCCTCACGTGAGTTTCCCGTCGTACTTCGCGTGTAGCTCGTAGCCTCGTGGTCATTAAACAAGCCCCCAAATAGATGCCCCAACATTTGGCACACCAGGTAGGGGGGCTTCGCCTTTGTGCTTTGAGCCTTCAACAACACCATGGCCGACATGTGATGTGAGCACGCCCTGCACAGGGCCACCCGTGTGCAGACGGAGCTCATCATCGACATCCACCGCCACCGAGCTCGTGTGACCACCGAGGGCGCAGCGTGGGAGATGCAGGCTTCCTCCGACCACCCGCCAGTCCGGGCGCACCAGCACGGGCCCTAACAACTGCCTGCCCGCACCGCGACTGCATCTTCTCTTGCCCGCGGTGACCCACCGACTCCATAGCCAGCGTTGCACATGGCACAGGAGCTGCTGCGCTACCGCCCCACCGAGGACGGATACGATGCCTGGCTTGCCCGCATCACCGAGCTCATCAACATCATTGGAGAGGCTCCAGCACCTTCGTGCACATTGTCCCCTCCGCCGCCTCGTGGTGAGTGAATGGGGCACGACACGCCTCCTCCACCTTCGCCGAGCAATGACGGCGCGGCGCATCACTAATAATACCCAACTGCAAGGAATCATCATAGCAATTTCCAAAGATGGAAGTGATAAGTATGGAGTGTCAAACCCACAAGGAGCTAAAGGTAAGATCAATATTATCTCAAGTCCTATCTGCTACTGATACGACTCTACGTACGTCGAACGTTTGCTTCCATCTACAAACGAGAAATAAAACTACGTTGTGGGTATGAAGAGGATAGCTTTGCATGATATCGGGGAACTAAAATATAAAAAATAGTTGTTGTTATCATAAAGTTAGATATATCACAATATATTACCTAGGCAATTGTTAACAAGACCGGTAATCATTATTGCAATTTTATATGAGGGAGAGGCATAAGCTAACATACTTTCTCTATTTGGATCATATGCACTTATGATTGGAACTCTAGCAAGCATTCACAACTACTAAAGATCATTAAGGTAAAACCCAACCATAGCATTAAAGTATCAAGTCCTCTTTACTCCCATGCGCAAACAACCCCCTCACTCGGGTTTAAGCTTCCGTCACTCTAGCAACCCACTGTTAGCGAATCATGCACATATTGCAAACCCTACTGCTTAGATCATATAGATCACAAGGGAGGTTAAACAAAACAATGGAAAGGAAAATGTGAGTATCAGATTAAACAGAACAATGGAAAGGAAAAATGTGTTTATACACAAGTATCAAGCATATATCTTTCACAAGGAAAAGCCGAGCATGATATGCATGATAGTAGTCCAAGTATGTAACCACTTAGACAAAGGGGCAAGGAATTTAATGAGGTTTACGCATACAACGGCATTTGGATAATTGATCAAGAAAAACTTAGCATTGCGTTTCCAATGTTCTTGTTGATCTTTGGGTACCACCATTATGCTTCGAGATAGCATTGGCATGGTCATCAGGTAAAGTTTAGACTTTGGATACACAAAGGATCCATTGGAAACAACTTATAAAATAAGTCATACAAATTCTGCAAGAAAAGATGAGGATGTGGCCCACGGGCTCAACAACAATTCATTGAGGGGGGAAAGGATGATATTTCTCATCATGAATTCGATTGATAACCTGGAAGAGCTTAGAATGTTGATGATGATCATGACATATTTGTCGAGAGGTTCCATGCAGATGTAATCGATCGACGATGACATCAAGTCAAAGGAATGATGAAGCGAAAGGTTATTGGAACCATGGGTACGACACAAACTCGAAATCAAGCTTGCTGTTCAAGGAGAAATAATATGACGAGGAAGATCGGCGTAGGCTTAGCTCATCGTCGAAAATTGTGCTCCGGGAAGAAGGACCAGGTAGCACAGTCAAAATTTAGCACGATAATGATATAGGCGATCATGCTAGGAATGACTTGAAGGATTATTTAATTCATAAGCAATGAAAAGTACTTAGAGTTACTGAATCAGAGTGCGGAATCGATTCACTTATCAGTGTTAGCTAGTGACTAATAACTCAGAACCCGGGGGAAATCTGAAATCAGTGAGAAGCAATACTAGATGAAGACTCATAGGAAGCAACATAGTTCTTTGATATTCTCGAGCTACCGGAGGGTAATACTCGAAGGAAGATCAAAATAGAGGTTGTGGAGATGCATTGATCTGCAGAAGACAAGTGCTTTAATTTGTCTGAGAAATGGAATCAAGGAGAAAATATGGTCAGAACCACGGTTGCAGAGGATTAATTCACGTATACCAGATGATATTTTATCAAGGAAATAGTTATTATTACAAGAAGCTTCCATGATAGGATCTACATTGTGTCCATGGGCATGAACACAAAGTTCAAGGTCGACTCCCACTTCTCCGGTGCATAACCTTCCATTCACTTCTCGTTTTTGAAGAACTTGTAGTGTTGAAATTTTATCTGATGAAACACCAGTAGAGTATAACCCACATAACCTTCGGGTTCACAAAGGTTAGGGAAGGCATATGTTCAACCCATTGGGGCATATGAGGAACATACACCACAATCTTCAAGAGTAAATAACACAAGCTCGATAGTAGATCATGGTTGGCCAAATCAGATAATAAAATTTACCAAAGGCATTATGTATCAGGGGAAGAACTAACAAGGTAATTGAATATGAATGACACTGTCGGATAATAACCCAACAAAGGGTCTAGCGGTCCATAAGGGGTCTGGGGTGAGTATCAGTACTCAACCAAATGAAGAAAGAATGCAAGGACATTGTTTTATAAAAACATCTGAGTACTTTGATGCTTAAATACGATGGACTTTCGATTTCCAAATCGGGAAAATAACAACAGATGCTATAATCAAAAGATATGTAAGTTGAAATAGAAATAGATCGACAATCTATCAAAGTTTGATTACCTAAAAATTAGATCATGTCTGGATGACGTCTAATCCGGAAGGATGAATTCTAGGATCTAATCAATGATTGCGAGCATTCACAACATATGGAATCAAGGGACTCAAAATGATAGTAATAGAGGATGCCAACATAGATTACTAGAAATATGGAATTAACCATAATGCAGTGAGGCAAGGAATTCAGGAGCAATAGGTTGCTGAGGATTTTCAGAAAATCGAATAGTGCTTCGAAGAATTTTGTGAAACACATGAACAACTAGGAATGATAAAATCCTCGATAAGTGTGACCAATTATTCATAGGGGTACTCGTGCGGCAAAAATATGTAAGGCAGTGGCACAAGGAATTCTTAAAAGTCGGAGAATAATTCAATGTATCTTGTAATAACAATAGCAGCTGGGAATGAAAGTAAGAACGACAGGTGTAAGTATTTATCCATATGGATATATCGGTGGTACGAAAATGCAAAAGCGATGGGCACAAAGTCTCGAGAGAACACCAAAGAGTATCTGCGGAATCTTCTGGTTTACCAAGTGATCATCTGGAGTGAGGGGCTCTCCGGGAGGAAGTAGTTACGAGAACCTAGAGCCAGAGTTAGTAAAATCATTTAACCTGAATAGAAGAGGAGATCAGGGTCCCAGAGTATAGGTCGAGGAATAAAAGATCCTAATACCACCGGATGGCGACGTGGGCCCGTAAGCCACACAACCATGTTATTAAAAGTTTTGCAATGACTAGTCTCAACTTCGGCCAAGGACTTGGAAAGGGGGCTACCTATAGGCAGTCGGCTCTGATACTAACTTGTGACGCCCCCAATTCAATCATACACTAATCATACACGCAAATGTGTACGATCAGGATCAGGGACTCACGGGAAGATATCACAACACAACTCTAGACACAAACTAAAATAATACAAGGTTTATATTACAAGCCAGGGGCCTCGAGGGCTCAAATACATAAGACCGAATACAAACGAATCAGCGGAAGCAACATTAATTGAGTACAGACATCAGTTAAACAAGTTTGCCTTAAGAATGCTAGCATAAAAGCAACATCGATCGAAAAGGCAAGGCCTCCTGCCTGGGATCCTTCTAACTACTCCTGGTCGTTGGGGTCTGTCATGTAGTAGTAGGTACCCTCGGGGTAGTAGTAGTCGGTGGAGGCGGCGTATGGATCCTGGGCTCCACCATCTGGTTGCGACATCCGAGAAGAATGGGAAAGGGGGAAAAGAGGGAGCAAAACAACCATGAGTACTCATCCAAAGTACTTGCAAGCAAGGATCTACATTACATATGCATCGGTATCAATGAAATGGGTAGTATATGTGGGCTGAACTACAGAATGCCAGAAGAGAAGGGGAAAGCCTAGCCTATCGAAGACTATCATCTTCAAGTATCTTGCAACATCAGAAGAGATGAGAGTGGCATATTATAATATTAGTAAGTATGTTGTAACATTGCCCAGAGATCACTTCCTCGACTCCCAGCAAGAAAGCAATCCCGGAGCCATCATTTCCATTACATGCATCAGCATCCGGTTCTAGTTGTATCGATCGGGATACAACTTCGAGCGTCCGTTACCGTGGACAAGGTTATTTGAATAGATCAATCTTCCCTTCAAGGGTGTACAAACTTACCCAACACGCTCTATCAACTCCGGCCGGACACACCATCAGGTCATGACCGGTCTTGGCCGATCAATACACCGCAGTCCTACCTAGGCTCAACAAAGAGGCCAACACGCCGGTCTACATCCTAAGCACTCAGGGGTCTTGGGCCCATCGCCCTTCGCACTCATGCATGTTGCGTGGATGGTCGGGATTAGTCCTGGCTACCTCCTTATTTAAGGCAGGTGCTTACACGGGCCACCCGGGCATGTGCCGCTCCATTGCTGACGCCAAAGAGCTTTCAGCTGATACATACGACGCAGAGTGCCCATACTTATTCCCGTGTGGTGGTTAGTGCGAAAAGTCCAGAGGCCTACTCGGATCAAATATCCAAACTGTTAATGTCCTGGTAGTGTGCAGTAACGTGCAGAGACTCACGATCATGTGACCCCGTCACCCCGTCTCATGAACTTACGACAAGGGCTATGAATGCCCGCCCATGCCACATAATTATCTCTTGGGTACCCTCCAGGTCAACCCGACTTCACATCACTCGCGGGTACCCCTCGGGGCCGACTCGATGTCATCATGGTTCTGTGGTAAGCGAGAGTAACCATGTGTCCAAAACAGCAAGGGGGAAACCAGAGGAATCACCCTCGATGGACTCCAACTCGATGTAATCGTCAAGGTGGACTTGGAGGAATCACCCTCAATGGTCCACAGTTGAGGGGTTACATGACAGAGTCGTTATCGAGAGTGGTGAAGGAGGAATCACCCTCAATGACCATGACCGACTAGCTACACTACAGGGTTAACATCAGAAGTGCTGACATGGTATCACCCTCGGCACTTGATAGTAACTCTGCAGAGTCGTACAACTAAGGGGGGGGGGGTGATGTGCGGTGTCGGGGCCTGGACGTCGATCATGTTGATTCAGTCATAGGTCATCAAGCGGGGGAAACTGGGACAAGGTGAGGGGTCTCTGGTAGATCACTAACCAACATATACTAAGTAGTTTAGGATAAACAGGTAAGGTATGAAAGCAAGTAACAAAAACAGGCAATGCATCAGAATAGGGTCATACAAAAAGCAGTAGCAGTTCTAATGCAAGCATAAGAGAGAAGGGAGTGGGTGATATCGAAAATATCAATGGGGGGTTTGCTTGACTGGAAGCTCTACTGAAAAGGAAGAAGGGTCATCAGTGACGTAGTCGATCACAGGGGCATCATCGGTCTTGGGGTCTACCGGAGAGAAGAGGGGGAAGAAATAGTAAATACAAAGCAAACAGATGCATCACTAAGCATGCAAAGATGATATGCAGAGCTAGGGTTGACCTAACGCCATACTACACGTCGCAGAAGAAGAGGGAAAATATTCGGAGGGGTTTTCCCGGCATCTGGCGTTTTTTGGACACACGAAAGAGAGGGGACGGTTCCATGTTCAGCATGCTATGTGCATGTTATAGATGAACATACCGTGTATTCGGATTTGTTGGATTTTCTTGAGCAATTTTCATATATAAAACTTTTTCATCCCAGTTACGAATTATTTTATAAGATTTTTCCAAAGTTTTAAACATTTCTGGAATTACTTTAATTATTAAACTTGACAGAAAAGGAACAATGACGCCAGCATGAGGTCAGAGTGAGGTCAATAGTCAAACCCAGCTGGTCCAGGTGAAACCTGACCATTGGGACCCACCTATCATACACAGTGGGTTAATAGAAACTAATTTAAACTAAATTGGAGTTAATTATGGAATGGGCCCACATGTCAGTGACTATTTAGTCTAACTAATTAAGTTAAACATACTTAGACTAATTAATAGAGGGGGGGGGGCACTTGTCATGGTGAACCGTGTACAGTCAGCACAGTTGACCCGGTCAACTGGTCAACTGTGCCCGCGGGACCCAGACGCAGCCACTTGGGCGCCAGCGCCGGAACAGCTCCGCCAAGGCTTTTTGCGGCGGCCGAACACCGACACACCTTGGATTCGCACTACGATGGGTCTCTGGACCCGTGGCTAGGCGCGTTCAACGCGGCTCAATGTCGCGCGCGTGATGGCGCTACCAGTTGGACTCGGGGATGGCCGGAACGTCGCTGACGACAAGAGTGGTGGGGGCCCGAAGCACAGCGAGCTCGCGCGCAACGAATGTGGCGGCTAAATGGACAGTGCACAACTCCTACATTGACTACTCGAAGCCACGAACGCGTTGGTGAGCTCGGCGGACTGGGACGGCCCTACCGCAATGGCCGTGAGCTGGACATCGTGCCAGGACACGGCAATGGCGGCGCGTTGAACATAGCTTGCTACGGCACGGAAACGGGGCAAGGACGGGGGGAGGAAGGGGGTGGAGCTCATCGAGCGGCTCATTAAAGGCCTGTGGGGGAACGGGAGCACCGAGGCGAGGCAGAATCGATGGTGATCGACGGCTCCTGAGGTGAAAGGGCGTCGATAGTGGAGGAGGGCCTCCCGGCTTGTTCCAGTAGGTGAAGGCAAAGTAGTAGACGTCGGGGAGGCCGGTGGACACGTCGGAGGGGAGCGGGGGCGACGCTCACCGTGGTGGTGCAAGGTACAGGGCGGCGATGGCGCTCGGGCGAGGGAAGATCTATGGGGAGGGAGAGAGAGGAGTGGGACGCGAAGGGGAAGTAGGTGATCTAGGGTTGGCAGGGGCGTCGCCGGCGACCTTATCCGCCCGGGACGGCGGCGGATGGCCGGCACAAGTCCATCCCGGCCATGTGCGGCCGCAAGACGTCCATGGCGGCCCCATGAATAGAGGTGGAGGGAGATATGGGCGCCTGGCGGGCTGGTTCGCGGTGGGACTTACGCTAGAGGCCAGGTAGGCCCTTTCTCTTTTCTGATTTTCTGCTTTTCTCTTTTTATTTAAAAGAGAGACAGCTAGGGAAAGGTTCGGGCTACCAAAAGACTCTGAAAAAATGTAATAGCCCCCAAAATTGGGTTATCAATTTTTGTGCTGTTATTCCTTCCTGGCAATCATTTTCAAAATCTTTCCCCTGAGTTTGCTAGATGACTCTGAGAATTCTTGTCATTTCCAACCATTCAAAACCTTGCTCATATCTTTGTCAGTGGGCAAGACCTCATTTGCATCATCTCAAATCCTCTCAAACCCTAATTCAATTTTTTTGGAATTTGAATATGGCATTTGTGGTTACAAAGGAGCCATCATTTTCCTTGATTTGTTGATCATCCCATCTGTTCCAAAAGACCCTCCTATCCTTCTAAACCTTGGATATGCAAAAATATTGCCAAGTCCCATGCAATATTTTTGAATTGTGATTTATTCCTTTTCTTGTATTTCTGAGGAATAAAATCCGAAGGCATATCTAGTCATCTCCTAAATTCATGAGGATTGGTGGAGTTGGTATTTATGCCTAATCCAAGCTCTGGCAAAGATATTGGCCATAATTAAATAAGGAAAATTGCATTTTATTATTTAATGCCAATATTCCATTTTTGCCACTTTCTAAAGGAAATACAATTTTTATAGTAGAGAAAATTACCACATAAATTTTGGAGCATATCCTTGCTATATAATCACTAGTTCCATCCTTATCTCATGTTCCATATTTCAAAATTTGGCACATGATCCAATGCAAGTTCCTGCCTTCTCTGAAATTTTGCAAAGGAAGTGCTTTATTCCTAATTCCAATTGAGCTGCAATTTGGCAGGGTGATTAACATTGCTAACTCACCATGGATACCAAAGATCAGCTCAATCCCTTCATCCTAGCTCCACTGTGCAATTTTTCAAAGTTTCTGACCCGATTGCAACTTTGTGCAGGAAGTACCTTCATAGAGTTTTCAAATGCGATGAAACTTTGCCATCTTCTCAAATATCCTAAATCATTAGCCTGCACCTAAATTCAGCTCATTTCATTGAACAATGTGAGCACATGAGCAATTCTTGGTTTCTGTCCAAATTTTCAGTTTGTGAAGAAAGTATATTTTATCTTGCTCCATTATGGCTGAAAATATCTCCAAGCCTTCTCCTATCAATATAACTTACCTCCACAAGATTGTGGCGCATTCCATTTAGCCAATATTTTCCTAGAATTTTCCAAAGTTTTTGGACAGAAGAGATGTTTGTGAAACAAGTACCAATTTGGCAAGTGCATGTCGTATGATCTTTTTGCAGCATCTACATATGACGAAATCAGTAGGATTTGCCAACTGGTAGCCCAAACCAACACTCCTAGTGAGTGCTTCTTACTCATTTTGTTTCTGGACCTATTTTATCAGTTGCAAAGCAACTATGCTAATTTTTTATCCTAATGACCTCATAACTCCCAGGACTGTAGTCCTTGCTACCCTAAGCCTCCTAGACATCAAGTTTACCTTTTAACCTCTCTTGTTTTATCTCTAGAATGTGGCCAAGTTTGCAACAACAAACTTGTGAGGCGTAGTTTACTCAACTCCCTTTGTCTTTGCCCGTCTCTTTACCATAGTAATACCCTACCTTGGATGGACTATGCTGTAGACATGAGCTGGCATCGCGTAGGAAGCCAGAGCATGCATTGTCGGTGGTGACCACGAACAATGCCGGCCAAAACGGTGGTCTAGCCACTGTTGACAACAGCAGAGCCGCTCCGGCCGGATTTTGTTTGTCCCTACGTGTCAAATAGCTCAGAATCATCGTTTTCATTCCCCTAGACCCCTCTCCCCCTCCATTTGCTTCTCCGATGAGCCGTTCCAATAGCCACACAATGCTCCCATGGCCATCGACTTCTTCCTCGCTCCTGTCCTATTCTCCCTCTCGTCCGCAAGCGTTGCCCGACTCCGTGAGCTCCCGTGCGTCATGTGGTTTCCCCTCGTTGCCTTCCAACTCCTCCCCGTGACTGATGCAGCTAGCAGAGCCGTGGCCGGACGTGCTCAGTGGAGCTCGGCTCGGGTGCTCCTGCCCGGCTATAAATAGCTTGCCCTCGACCCTCTGGAGATCATCAGCCACCTCTCCTCTCCTCTCCGCGCCTCCCCGAGCAGCTCATTCGTCCCTGGAGCTCCTCTATGCCTCTAACATCTCCATGGACACCGCCTCAGGCTCTGCTTAATCCCGGCGATGCCGTGCCTCCACCACCACTGCATCACCTAAGATCTAGTGAGCCTCCCCGTATCCTCAACCCTGCCCCTCCACCACCGTAGCTCCATTTTCTTCGATTGCCGAAGCCCCTCTCCACCGCGGGCCATGTTGCTCCCTCTCTAGTGCTCTTCACCGGAAACGGGGGCCACCATGAAATGTGCCTCTCGTTCCTTAGCTCGTGGGTAGGTCACCCCTCGTCTACGGTGGCTGGAGCCGCCGACAGTCACCATCGAGGCGATCCCTTGCCTCAGCCTGTCGCGCGCCCAAGCGCAAGGTTGAAGGAGGTCAGGGCTAGGCGGGCCCCACCCTTGCGTGACCCCACCTGTCATTGACCGAAGTGTTGGAAATATGCCCTAGAGGCAATAATAAAATGCTTATTATTATATTTCCTTGTTCATGATAATTGTCTATTGTTCATGCTATAATTGTATTAACCGGAAACTGTAATACATGTGTAAATACATAGACCACAACATGTCCCTAGTGAGCCTCTAGTTGACTAGCTCGTTGATCAATAGATGGTCATGATTTCCTGACCATGGACATTAGATGTCATTGATAACGAGATCACATCATTAGGAGAATGATGTGATGGACAAGACCCAATCCTAAGCATAGCACAAGATCGCGTAGTTCGTTTGCTAAGAGCTTTTCTAATGTCAAGTATCATTTCCTTAGATCATGAGATTGTGCAACTCCCGGATACCGTAGGAATGATTTGGGTGTACCAAACGTCACAACATACTGGGTGGCTATAAAGGTACACTACAGGTATCTCCGAAAGTGTTTGTTGGGTTGGCACGAATCGAGACTGGGATTTGTCACTCCGTATGATAGAGAGGTATCTCTAGGCCCACTCGGTAATGCATCATCATAATGAGCTCAATGTGACTAAGTAGTTAGTCACAGGATCATGCATTATAGAACGAGTAAAGTGACTTGCCGGTAACGAGATTGAACAAGGTATTGGGATACCAACGATCGAATCTCGGGCAAGTAACATACCGATTGACAAACAAAATTGTATACGAGATTGAGTGAATCCCCGACATTATGGTTCATCTGATGAGATCATCTTGGAACATGTGGGAGCCAACATGGGTATATAGATCCCGCTGTTGGTTATTGGCTGGAGAGTTGTCTCGGTCCTGTTTGCATGATTCCCAAACCCGTAGGGTCTACACACCTAAGGTTCAGTGATGCTAGAGTTGTTATGGAAATTAGTATGTGGTTACCGAATGTTATCCGGAGTCCCGGATAAGATCCCGGACGTCACGAGGAGTTTCGGAATGGTCCAGAGGTAAAGATTTATATATGGGAAGTCCAGTTTGAGTCACTGGAATAATATCGGGGTTATCGGTATTGTACCGGGACCACCGAAAGGTGTCCGGGGGTCCACCGGGTGGGGCCACCTCCTCTGGGGGACTTAGTGGGCTGGAAAAAGGGTGGGAACCATCCCCTAGTGGGCTGGTGCCCCCCCAAGGGCCCAAGGCGCCTAGGGTTGTAAACCCTAGGGGTGGGGGCGCCTCCCACCAACTTGGGGGGCAAGCTCCCCCCCTTGCCCCCCCTAGATAAGATCTAAGGGGGCCGGCCCCCTCTCCCTTTCCCCTATATATAGTGGGGTTTTGGGAGGGATGCCACATCCTTCCCCTAGAGCAGCCCTCTCCCTCCCCAACACCTCCTCCTCCATAGTAGTGCTTGGCGAAGCCCTGCCGGAGAACTACAATCTCCACCACCACGCCGTCGTGCTGCCGGAGCTCTCCCTCAACTTCTCCTCCCCCCTTGCTGGATCAACAAGGAGGAGACGTCCCCGGGCTGTACGTGTGTCGCGGAGGCGCCATCCGTTCGGTGTTAGGTCGGGTCTTCCGCGATTTGAATCTCCGCGAGTACGACTCCCTCATCCACGTTCTAGTAACGCTTCCGCTTAGCAATCTTCGAAGGTATGAAGATGCTCATCCTCTCCCTCTCTTGTTGCTAGAATCTCCTAGATTGATCTTGGTGATGCGTAGAATTTGTTTGAATATTGCTACGTTCCCCAACAGCGGCATCATAAGCTAGGTCTATGCGTAGATTCTATGCATGAGTAGAACACAAGTAGTTGTGGGCGTTGGTTTGTTCAATATGCTTACTGTTACTAGTCCTATCTTGTGGCGATATTGTGGGATGTAGCGGCCCGGACCGACCTTACACCTATACTTACGTGAGACAGGTTCCACCGACTGACATGCACTTGTTGCATAAGGTGGCTAGCGGGTGCCAGTCTCTCCCACTTTAGTCGGATCGGATTCGATGGAAAGGGTCCTTATGAAGGGTAAATAGCAATTGGCATATCACCGTTGTGGCTTTTGCATAGGTAACAAACGTTCTTGCTAGAAACCACGACTTGTGTAGGGTAGGGTAGCAGCCGTACATGCAACAACAATTAGAGGACGTCTAACTTGTTTTAGCAGGTTATGCTATGTGATGTGATATGGCCAAAAGAATGTGATGAATGATATGTGATGTATGAGATTGATCATGTTCTTGTAATAGGAATCACGACTTGCATGTTGATGAGTATGACAACCGGCAGGAGCCATAGGAGTTGTCTTAATTTATTGTATGACATGTGTGTCATTCAAAATGCCATGTAATTACTTTACTTTATTGCTAACCGTTAGCCATAGTAGTAGAACTAATAGTTGGCGAGACAACTTCATGAAGACACGATGATGGAGATAATGATGATGGAGATCATGGTGTCATGCCGGTGAAGAAGGTGATCAAAGGCGCAAGATGATATGACCATATCATGTCACTTTATGATTTGCATGTGATGTTTGTCATGTTTACATCTTATTTGCTTAGAATGACGGTACCTGATACGTCTCCAACGTATCTATAATTTATGAAGCATTCATGCTATATTATTATCTGTTTTGAATGATTATGGGCTTTATTATACACTTTTATATTACTTTTGGGACTAACCTATTAACCAGAGGCCCAGCCCATATTGCTGTTTTATTGCCTATTTCAGTATTTTGAAGAAAAGGAATATCAAACGGAGTCCAAACGGAATGAAACCTTCGGCATCGTGATTTTTTGGAAGAATATCATCCTGGAGGCTTGGAGATCAAGTCAGAAGATCCTCGAGGAGCCCAGGAGATAGCCCCCCCCCTACAGGGCACGGCCCCCTGTCTCGTGGACCCCTCGAGCACCCCCTGACCGACTTCTTTCGCCTATATAAGCCTACGTACCCTAAAAACATCGAATATCAAGATAGATCGGGAGTTCTGCCACCGCAAGCCTCTGTAGCCACCAAAAACCTCTCGGGAGCCCTTCCCGGCACCCTGCCGGAGGGGGGATCCTTCACCGGTGGCCATCTTCATCATCCCGGTGCTGTCCATGACAAGGAGGGAGTAGTTCACCCTCAGGGCTGAGGGTATGTACCAGTAGCTATGTGTTTGATCTCTCTCTCTCTCTCTCTCGTGTTCTCTCTCATGTTCCCTCTATGACATGATCTTGATGTATCCCGAGCTTTGCTATTATAGTTGGATCTTATGATGTTTCTCCCCCTCTACTCTCTTGTGATGAATTGAGTTTCCCCTTTGAAGTTATCTTATCGGATTGAGTCTTTTATGAGAACACTTGATGTATGTCTTGCCATGCTTATCTATGGTGACGATGGGATATCATGTGCCTCTTGATGTATGTTTTGGTGACCAAATTGCGGGTTCCGCCCATGAACCTATGCACAGGGGTTGGCACACGTTCTTGACTCTCCGGTAGAAACTTTGGGGCACTCTTTGAAGTACTTTGTGTTGGTTGAATAGATGAATCTGAGATTGTGTGATGCATATCGTATAATCATACCCACAGATAATTGAGGTGACAATGGAGTATCTAGGTGACATTAGGGTTTTGGTTGATTTGTGTCTTAAGGTGTTATTCTAGTACGAACTCTTTTATAGATCGATCCGAAAGAATAACTTTGAGGTGGTTTCGTACCCTACCATAATCTCTATGTTTGTTCTCTGCTATTAGTAGCTTTGGAGTGACCCTTTGTTGCATGTTGAGGGATTGTTATATGATCTATCTATGTTATTATTGTTGAGAGAACTTGCACTAGTGAAAGTATGAACCCTAGGCCTTGTTTCCTACCATTGCAATACCGTTTACGCTCACTTTTGCCATTAGTTACCTTGCTGTTTTTATTATTTCAGATTACAAAAACCTTTATCTACTATCTATTTTGCACTTGTATTACCATCTCTTCGCCGAACTAGTGCACCTATACAATTTACCATTGTATTGGGTGTGTTGGGGACACAAGAGACTCTTTGTTATTTGGTTGCAGGGTTGCTTGAGAGAGACCATCTTCATCCTACGCCTCCTACGGATTGATAAACCTTAGGTCATCCACTTGAGGGAAATTTGCTACTGTCCTACAAACCTGTGCACTTGCAGGCCCAACAACGTCTACAAGAAGAAGGTTGTGTAGTAGACATCAAGCTCTTTTCTGGCGCCGTTGCCGGGGAGGTGAGTGCTTTAAGGTATATCTTTAGATCTTGCAATTAAATCTTTTTGTTTCTTGTTTTATCACTAGTTTAGTTTATAAAAGAAAACTACAAAAAAATGGAGTTAAGTTTGTCTCGTACGCTTCGTCTTTTTAATATCTTTCGTGAGTTTAATGGAAAGGAAAATTGTGCTCAAGTGCTAGAAGAATAATGCATTAGAATGCTTGATACTAAATCTTTGAATGATGAGCATGATTGCAATGTTGTTAGTATGAACTCCTTGAATATCCATAGTATTAATGATGATTGCTCTAGTCATGATGAAAATATCTCTTATGAGCATGTCAACTTTTGTGGAGTGCATGTTTGCATGAACGCACCTAATAGAGAAGATATTTATTGCAAGAGGCATAAGCATTTAGAAACTAAATGGTTGCAAGAAAGGCTAGATGTGAGTGCTGAAAATTTAAAATTCCTTTGCCGTACTTGTGAACTTTGCAATGAACGTGGTCATTTACATCTCCAATGCAAATTGTTTCATGATCGAATCGTGTCCAAAAATTGTGATGATTTGATCTCCCTTGCACATTACAATGAACTTAGTTTACTTTTGGGTTATGAAGAATTGAAACGTTTACTTAAGGATCTTCCAGAATTTGCCCATAAGAAATTCCTTGATATTGATCTAGAAAATATTTATATGTTTTGTGCGGAGAATTGCATTGAAAATCCTTATATTGCCAATTACCTAAAGAAAAGAAAGCAAATAGAAGATGATTATAATACTAATGAAAGGGAAGAGACTTCCCAATATCCTCCTATTAGTTCTTATGATGAATCAGGCAACAAGGAGGAGCTTTCTATTCAACCAATCTCGTCAATAAGGAGCTCAAAAAGGAAGGTTGAACCCACACATAATGTGAAGAAGAAAAAGAAAAGAAGGAGCAACAAAGGTAAAAAGGCATCCCTCCCAAATGATGTTGCTCCTACTACTCATTGTGATGATGATAATTGCTTTACTATTGGTGCTATCCATATTTTTAATGATGAGAGTGATTATGCTTATGATATGAAAGGGCCCAAGCTTGGGGAAGCCATGTTTGATGAGGATGAAATATTTTAGAATATATTTACTGAAATTAATGTTTGTCCCAAGCTTGGGGATGCTATGTTTAATGAAGATGATATTTTTAGCATCCCAAGTTTTGATATGCAAAGTTGCTATGATGATAGCATGCCTTGTACCTATGATGATTATATTGATGAAAGTGGGTTCGGAAGAGTTGGAGGATGTTGAATTTTATTGTGATGAATATGAAAGTGGATTTGGAAGAGTGTCAACTTTATTTAGTGATTCCACTATCTTGGGAGAGGTTTCAATCGATTATGATGAGAACGAAGTTGCTACTTATGATGATTATTGTGATGAAACTTATGCTATAAAAAATAGTGATGATTATATTTACAAATCTTGTCATGATTATGATTATCCTTTCTCTGAACATTACTCTTTTAATGTGGAAACAATTTTTAGTGTTCAAGTCTCTTATCATACTCCTACTATTCCGAATGAGAAGAATTTTGCTTATGTGGAGAGTAGTAAATTTTCTATGCTTGTAGATCATGAAAAGAATGCTTTAGGTGCTGGTTATATTGTTGAATTCATTCATAATGCTACTGAAAATTATTATGAGGGAGGAACTTATGCTTGTAGGGATTGCAATAATATCAAGTTTCCTCTCTATGTGCTTAAGGTTTTGAAGCTATGCTTGTTTTACCTTCCTTTGCTAGATGATTATTGTTCCCATAAGTTGTTTGCTCATAAAATCCCTATGCATAGGAAGTGGGTTAGACTTAAATGTGCTAGTTATATTCTTCATGATGCTCTCTTTATGTTTCAATTCTTATCTTTTATGTGAGCATCATTGCCATCATCATGCCTAGCTAAAAAGGCATTAAAGAAAAGCGCTTGTTGGGAGACAACCCAATATTTATCCTTACTGTTTTTGTGTGTCCACATGATTATGCTACTGTATTAATCATGTTTTATAGCTTTTGTTTCAATAAAGTGCCAAGTAGAGCCTTTTTTGAAGACTTGGGTGAAGTCTTTATGATCTTGCTGTAAAAAACAGAAACTTTAACGCTCACGAGATTAGCTACCATTTTTTTACTGAATAGTGCTTTTAGGTTGATTCGTTTTGCATGTGATTAATAGACAAATTCCTCAGGTCCAGAAATTTATTTCAGAATTGTTTGAGTTCCAGAAGTATACGTTTGATACAGATTACTACAGACTGTTCTGTTTTTGATAGTATTAAGTGGTATGAACCATAGAGAAGTTAGAATACAGTAGATATTACACCAATATGAATTTATAATGAGTTCATTACAGTACCTAAGTGGTGGTTTTATTTTCTTATACTAACGGAGCTTACGTGTTTTGTTTTTGAGTTTTGTGTGGTTGAAGTTTTCAAGTTTTGGGTAAAGATTCGATGGACTATGGAATAATGATTGGAAAGAGCCTAAGATCGGGGATGCCCAAGGCACCCCAAGGTACTATTCAAGGACAACCAAGCAACTAATCTTGCTGATGCCCCGGATGGCATCCCCTCTTTCGTCTTCGTTCAACGGTAACTTTACTTTGAGCTATATTTTTATTCGCCACATGATATGTGTTTTGCTTGGAGCATCATTTTATTTTGCTAGTTTTTGCTTGCTGTTAGTTAGAATAATGTTTTGCATCTTTAGGTTCAATAAAAATGTCAAGGATAGCCTTTGCCATGCTTATTTTTCTAGTATACATGTTGCTGTTTGAAAACAGAAAGTTTACCGCTGTTACAAAAATTCCCTAGAAAAGTCAGAGAATGGTATAATGTTGAATCTCTTTGCATATTAAGATATGATAAATTTATTACTGTGGGAATTTTAGTTCATAAATTTTGGAGTCAGGGAAGTATTGTTACTCTTGCATTCTTTACAGACTGCACTGTTTTGGCAGATTGCTGTTATGTTTGCATTGTTTGCTTCTGTTTGCTTGTTTAATGATTCTATTTGAGGATAGGAGTATTAAATATGCAGAGGCATTTAGTATGCAATGTTGAATAATAATTTTAGTGATTTGTTACAGTAGAAAGTGATAAGTTTTTGCATTGGTTTATATTAACCGATCTCACGAGTTCTTGTTGAGTTTGTTGTGAATGAAGCTTTTGATAAAAAGAAGAGAAACCATGATATGAAAGGAATTAAGGAGACACAAAAGCTCAAGCTTGGGGATGCCCAAGGCACCCCAAGATATTATTTCAAGAAGTCTTAAGCATCTAAGCTTGGGGATGCCCCGGTAGGCATCCCACCTTTCTTCTTCGACAATT
The DNA here is from genome assembly GCF_002162155.2 of Triticum dicoccoides. Classification (NCBI taxonomy): domain Eukaryota; kingdom Viridiplantae; phylum Streptophyta; class Magnoliopsida; order Poales; family Poaceae; genus Triticum; species Triticum dicoccoides. Next base: position 493,803,236 of record NC_041387.1, read on the forward strand.
ATCGGTTAGTATCGGTTGAACCTAAGTTTTTTCTTCTTCACGTGAGTTGTGCTATCCTTGCAATGTCATTTTATTTTGTTTTTCTTTCTGATTGAATACAATACTAAGATCTGAAATTCGAGAGAGTCTTCACATAGTTGCATAATTATTTAGCTACTCATTGATCTTCACTTATATCTTTTTGGAGTAGCTTTTCATTTACTCGTGTGCTTCACTTATATCCTATGAGTAAATTATTGAATGAGTTGATTGTCATAAATCTGAAATTATATATGCCTCATTTTCTTATTCCACGGGGAGTAATGACTTCACATCTAAGAAGTAGAGGTTGTAAATTTATTGACGGTTAGCAAGCATTGTATTAGTCATTTGAACAATTCATGAAAGAATATTGAAGGAAGAGAGATTTCACATATAAATATATTATCATAGACATCTTTTATAGTTGTGAGCACTCATAATGTATGACATGCTAAAGAGTTGATGTTGGACAAGGAAGACAACGTAATGGGTTATGTTTTCTCGCATCTCAGTTAAAGTATATTGTCATGGATCATTCAAACATGTTGAGCTTGCCTTTCCCCCTCATGCTAGCCAAAATTCCTAGCACCAAGTAGAGATACTACTTGTGCTTACAAATATCCTTAAACCCAGTTTTTGCCATGAGAGTCCACCATACCTACCTATGGATTGAGTAAGATCCTTCAAGTAAGTTGTCATCGGTGCAAGAAATAAAAATGGCTCTCTAAATATGCATGACTTATTAGTGTGGAGAAAATAAGCTTTGTACGAACTTGTTATGGAAGCAATAAAAGCGACAGACTGCATAATAAAGGTCCATATACAAGGGGAAATATAAAGTGATGTTCTTTCGCATTAAGATTTTGTGTATCCAACCCTAAAAGCGCATGACAACCTCTGCTTCCCTCTACGAAGGGCCTATCTTTTACTTTATGTCTTTTACTTTATGCAAGAGTCAAGGTGATCTTCACCTTTCCCTTTTTCATTTTATCCTTTGGCAAGCACTTTGTGGTGGGGTGATCCTGATATATATATCCAATTGGATGTACGTTAGCATGAACTACTATTGTTGACATCACCCAAAGGTGAATACGTTTGGAGGCAACATTATAAGCCCCAATCTTTCTCTGTGTCTGATTAAAACTTCATAACCACAAGTATTGCGTGAGTGTTAGCAATTGTAGAAGACTATATGATAGTTGAGTATGTGAAGTTTGCTAAATCAAAGCTCTGGCATAGACTCTTCTAGAAAGTAAGATGAATTACAATTGTTTGATGACTAAGAATGAAGTTTGCTAGTTTTCAAGAAAGTTTATGGCCTATGCTTTAACATGTGAATTGCTTGTTACTAGTTCGAGAAAAGTTTTATGAGATGAACTACTGTTATGACATATTATCATGCTAGAAAAGGTGACTGAAATTATCATTGATCAAACTTGTGCACCTCTAGCTTCCACACTTCATAAATTCTTTCTTTTATCATTTACCTACTCGAGGACGAGTAGGAATTAAGCTTGGGGATGCTGATACGTCTCCAACGTATCTATAATTTATGAAGCATTCATGCTATATTATTATCTGTTTGGAAAGATTATGGGCTTTATTATACACTTTTATATTACTTTTGGGACTAACCTATTAACCGGAGGCCCAGCCCATATTGCTGTTTTATTGCCTGTTTCAGTATTTTGAAGAAAAGGAATATCAAATGGAGTCCAAACGAAATGAAACCTTCGGCATTGATATTTTTGAAGAATATCATCCTGGAGGCTTGGAGATCAAGTCAGAAGATCCTCGAGGAGCCCAGGAGATAGGGGGCGTGCCCCCTGTCTCGTGGACCCCTCGAGCACCCCCCGACCGACTTCTTTCGCCTATATAAGCCTACGTATCCTAAAAACATCGAATATCAAGATAGATCGGGAGTTCCGCCGCCGCAAGCCTCTATAGCCACCAAAAACCTCTCAGGGGCCCTTCCCGGCACCCTGTCGGAGGGGGGATCCTTCACCGGTGGCCATCTTCATCATCCCGGCGCTCTTCATGACGAGGATGGAGTAGTTCACCCTCGGGGCTAAGGGTATGTACCAGTAGCTATGTGTTTGATCAATCTCTCTCTCGTGTTCTCTCTCGTGTTCCCTCTATGGCACGATCTTGATGTATCCCGAGCTTTGCTATTAGAGTTGGATCTTATGATGTTTCTCCCCCTCTACTCTCTTGTGATGAATTGAGTTTCCCCTTTGAAGTTATCTTATCGGATTGAGTCTTTTATGAGAACACTTGATGTATGTCTTGTCGTGCTTATCTATGGTGACAATGGGATATCATGTGCCTTTTGATGTATGTTTTGGTGACCAACTTGCGGGTTCCGCCCATGAACCTATGCATAGGGGTTGGCACACGTTCTTTACTCTCCGGTAGAAACTTTGGGGCACTCTTTGAAGTACTTTGTGTTGGTTGAATAGATGAATCTGAGATTGTGTGATGCATATCGTATAATCATACCCATGGATACTTGAGGTGACAATGGAGTATCTAGGTGACATTAGGGTTTTGGTTGATTTGTGTCTTAAGGTGTTATTCTAGTACGAACTCTTTAATAGATCGATCCGAAAGAATAACTTTGAGGTGGTTTCGTACCCTACCATAATCTCTTCGTTTGTTCTCCGCTATTAGTGGCTTTGGAGTGACTCTTTGTTGCATGCTGAGGGATTGTTATATGATCTATCTATGTTATTATTGTTGAGAGAACTTGCACTAGTGAAAGTATGAACCCTAGGCCTTGTTTCATATCATTGCAATACCGTTTACGCTCACTTTTACCACTTGTTACCTTGCTGTTTTTATTATTTCAGATTACAAATACCTATTTCTTCTATCTATTTTGCACTTGTATCACCATCTCTTCGCCGAACTAGTGCACCTATACAATTTACCATTGTATTGGATGTGTTGGGGGCACAAGATACTCTTTGTTATTTGGTTGCAGGGTTGCTTGAGAGAGACCATCTTCATCCTACGCCTCCTACGGATTGATAAATCTTAGGTCATCCACTTGAGGGAAATTTGCTACTGTCCTACAAACCTGTGCACTTGCAGGCCCAACAACGTCTACAAGAAGAAGGTTGTGTAGTAGACATCAGTACCATAAATAGGATGATCTCTCACTAAAATTTCAAGAAAATGTTCCCCCTAACTATGCACCATTGCGAAAGTTCGTTGCTTCGAAGCACCACGTGATGATCAGGTGTGATAGATTCTAACATTCGCATACAACGGGTGTAAGCCAGATTTACACATGCAAAACACTTAGGTTGACTTGATGAGCCTAGCATGTATAGACATGGCCTCAGAACACAAGAGACCAAAAGGTCAAACATGAGTCGTATAGTAGATACGATCAACATGAACATGTTCACTGATGATGACTAGTCTGTCTCACGTGATGATCGGACACGGCCTAGTTGACTCGGATCATGTATCACTTAGATGACTAGAGGGATGTCTATCTGAGTGGGAGATCATTAAAATTTGATTAGATGAACTTAATTTTCATGAACATAGTCTAAAATATCTTTGCAATATGTCTTGTAGATCAAATGGCCCACGCTAATCCTGCCCTCAACTTCAACGCGTTCCTAGAGAAAACCAAGCTGAAAGATGATGGTAGCAACTATAGGGACTGGGTCCGGAACTTGAGGATCATCCTCATAGCTGCCAACAAAGCATATGTCCTAGAAGCACCGCTAGGTGAAGCACCCATTTTCCCAGCAACTCAAGACGTTATGAAAGACTGTCAGTCGCGTAGTGATGATTACTCCCTGGTTTAGTGCGGCATGCTTTACAGCTTAGAACCGGGGCTCCGAAAGCATTTTGAGCAGCACAGAGCATATGAGATGTTCCAAGAGCTGAAAATGGTTTTCCAAGCTCATGCCCGGGTCGAGAGATATGAAGTCTCCGACAAGTTCTACAGTTCTCCGATATGGAGGAAAACATTTCTGTCAGTGAGCACATACTCACTATGTCCGGGTTACACAACCGTTTGTCTCAGTTGGGAGTTAATCTCCCAGATGACTCGGTCATTGACAGAATCCTCGAGTCGCTCCCACCTAGCTACAAGAGCTTTGTGATGAACTACAAAATGCAAGGGATGGAGAAGTCCATTCCTGAGTTATATTCAATGCTGAAATCAGCGGAGGTGGAAATCAAAAAAGAACATAAAGTTGATGGTGAATAAGACCACTAGTTTCAAGAAAGGCAAGGATAAAAAGAATTTCAAGAAGGATGGCAAGGGAGTTGCCGCGCCCGGTAAATCAGTTGCTGGGAAGAAGCCAAACAATGGACCCAAGCCCGAGAATCAGTGCTTTTATTGCAAGGGAAATGGTCACTGGAAGCGGAACTGCCCCAAGTACTTAGCAGATAAGAAGGCCGGCAACACCAAAGGTATATGTGATATACATGTTATTGATGTGTACCTTACCAGTACTCGTAGTAGCTCATGGGTATTTGATACCGGTGCGGTTGCTCATATTTGTAACTCAAAATAGGAGCTGCGGAATAAGCGGAGACTGGTGAAAGACGAGGTGATGATGCGCGTCGGGAATGGTTCCAAGGTCGATATGACCGCCGTTGGCACACTACCTCTACATTTACCTACAGGATTAGTTTTAAACCTCAATAATTGTTATTTAGTGCCAGCTTTCAGCATGAACATTGTATCTGGATCTCGTTTAATGTGAGATGGCTACTCATTTAAATCCGAGAATAATGGTTGTTCTATTTATATGAGAGATATTTTTTATGGTCATGCCCCGTTGGTCAATGGTTTATTCTTATTGAACCTCGAACGTGATGTTACACATATTCATAGTGTGAATACCAAAAGATGTAAGGTTAATAATGATAGTCCCACATACTTGTGGCACTGCCGCCTTGGTCACATTGGTGTCAAACGCATGAAGAAACTCCATGCGGATGGACTTCTGTAGTCTCTTGATTATGAATCATTTGACAAGTGCGAACCATGCCTCTTGGGCAAGATGACCAAGACTCCGTTCTCCGGAACAATGGAGCGAGCAACCAACTTGTTGGAAATAATACATACTGGTGTGTGTGGTCCAATGAGCATTGAAGCTCGTGGTGGCTATCGTTATGTTCTCACCCTCACTGATGACTTAAGTAGATATGGGTATGTATACTTGATGAAACACAAGTCCGATACCTTTGAAAAGTTCAAGGAATTTCAGAGTGAGGTGGAGAATCAATGTGACAGGAAAATAAAGTTCCTACGATCAGATCATGGAGGAGAATATTTGAGCCACGATTTTGGTACACACTTAAGGAAATGTGGAATTGTTTCACAACTCACGCTGCCTGGAACACCTCAGCATAATGGTGTGTCTGAACGTCGTAATCGCACTCTATTGGATATGGTGCGATCTATGATGTCTCTTACCGATTTACCGCTATCATTTTGGGGTTATGCTTTAGAGACAACCACATTCACTTTAAATAGGGCACCGTCTAAATCCTTTGAGATGACACCATATGAATTATGGTTTGGGAAGAAACCTAAGCCGTCGTTTCTAAAAGTTTGGGGATGCGATGCTTATGTCAAGAAACTACAAACTGAAAAAAATCGAACCCAAGTCGGAAAAATGCGTCTTCATAGGATACCCTAAGGAAACCATAGGGTATACCTTCTACCTCAGATCCCAAGGCAAGATCTTTGTTGCCAAGAATGGATCATTTCTGGAGAAAGTGTTTCTTTCGAAAGAAGTAAGTGGGAGGAAAGTAGAACTTGATGAAGTACTGCTTCTTGAACCGGAAAGTAGCGCAGCTCAGGAAGATGTTTCTATGGTGCCTGCACCGACTAGAGAGGAAGTTAATGATGATGATCAAGTAACTTCGGATCAAGTTGCTACTGAATTTCGTAGGTCTACAAGGACACGTTCCACACCAAAATGGTATGGCAACCCTGTCCTGGAAATCGTGTTGTTAGACAACGGTGAACCTTCAAACTATGAAGAAGCGATGGCGGGCCCAGATTCCAACAAATGGCTTGAAGCCATGAAATCCAAGATAGGATCCATGTATGAAAACAAAGTATGGACTTTGACAGACTTGCCCGATGATCGGCGAGCCATAGAAAATAAATGGATCTTTAAGAAGAAGACTGACACGGATGGTAATGTGACCATCTATAAAGCTCGGCTTGTCGCTAAGGGTTATCGACAAGTTCAAGGGGTTGACTATGATGAGACTTTCTCACCCGTAGCAAAGCTGAAGTCCATCCGAATCTTGTTAGCAATTGCCGCATTCTATGATTATGAGATATGGCAAATGGACGTCAAAACGGCATTCCTTAACGGTTTCCTCAAGGAACAATTGTATATGATGCAGCTGGAAGGTTTTGTCGATCCTAAGAATGCTAACAAGGTGTGCAAGCTCTAGCGCTCAATCTATGGGCTGGTGTAAGCATCTCGGAGTTGGAACATTTGTTTTGATGAAATGATCAAAGCGTTTGGGTTTATGCAGACTTATGGAGAAGCCTGCGTTTACAAGAAAGTGAGTGGGAGCTCTGTAGCATTTCTCATATTATATGTGGATGACATACTATTGATGGGAAATGATATAGAACTTTTGGATAGCATAAAGGCCTAATTGAATAAGTGTTTTTCAATAAAGGACCTTGGAGAAGCTGCTTACATATTAGGCATCAAGATCTATAGAGATAGATCGATACGCCTCATCGGTATTTCACAAAGCACATACCTTGATAAGATATTGAAGAAGTTCAATATGGATCAGTCCAAGAAGGGGTTCTTACCTATTTTGCAAGGTGTGAAATTGAGCACAGCTCAATGCCCAACCTTGGCAGAAGATAGAGAAAAGATGAGTGTTTGTCGGTGTTCTGGATATGGGGTATCCAGCCCTGCCTGCCTATGGCCCACTGTGCGGCTCCACCAGCGGCCCAGTGCGGCCCGTATTCATCAACCAAATACTCAAGACCCTCGCAAGGGGCCAAGCCTCGCGGGGAGGACGACGCAAGGCCTCCTCAGGTGCGGCCTCCCAAGGCAGGCTCGCGGGGGAGGCGGAGAGATCAAGGCACGGGGTACCTCGCGAGGTTCCCATAACGCAAGCCATGACGACCAAGGCCAAGCGGGCGCCAGGTGGGCACCAGCGTGCGCAATATACTAGTTTCCCCTTTGGTGCTAAGAGGGCAAGCACAGTCGCGGAGTACGAAGGCATCAGGCAAAGGTTTCCATATCGATGCAACAAGACCAGGACTAGCAGGACGGCAAGACGGAGGTCACTCTGGAGCCCAAGACGGCGTCATCATCAGAGCCTTTGGCAGGTGAGGACCACCTTTAGTCAGGATAGCCTGTACTAGCTATCCCCTTTCAAATACCGCCGTTGTGGAATCCCTTCCCGCTCAATAATTGGGAAGAGGACCAGGGCCTTTATAAATAGGACTAGCCACCACCATAGAGAGGGACGGATCCATTCGGACCAGAACCACCCACAAAGCACAAGAACACCTTGCCTCAGGAGGCTGTTCTTCCCCTTGTACTATTCATCACCAGCCCAAGAGGTAATCCACCACACCACACACTTGAGTAGGGTCTTACACCACAATGGTGGCCTGAACTAGTATAAACCTCATGTCTCTTGTGTTCTGATTTCGTTTAGCTAAGCCTAGGGATCACGACGAGGCAGAGAGAGAGAGAGAGAGATTCGATAGGGAGAAATCTTCATGCACACCCCGTTGTTCGAACCTTAAGGGTTTTGCCAGAACCCGATATCCAAGATTTGGCGCGCCAGGTAGGGGTGCACCGGAGTCCTTCCCTCCGTCGACCCGTCTCCACCACACCGAGCTTCGCCCTCATGGCAAACAACGCGCTTCCGGCTTCGGTGACCGACGCCAGCGCTGGGGCTAGGGGTTCTGACCCTTGGCCTCCGCCCTGCAGCAGGTGCAGTGGCCGACAAGATTCAAGATGGAGTTGCCGCCATGCTACGACGGCGCAGCGGACCTGGTGGTTTTCCTGCTGGTACGAGGAGGCCATCCTCAAGGCCGGAGGCGACGGCAAGATCATGGCCAACTGGCTTCCCATGGCCCTCACTGGTGTCCCACGTGTGTGGCTGCTCAACCTGCCGGCTTCTTTCGTGGCCTCCTGGAGGGAGCTGCGCGGCCTCTTCCTCGCCCACTATGCTGCGTCGGTGCCCCCGGTTGTCGCATCACTCCTGGGCGATTCACTGGCGCCGCCCTCGGACCGCCACACCAAGCCATTCTTTTGCCAGATCGGTGCTGTCCTCACACGATGAGGAGCTCCCCCAGGCTGGGTGGCACCTAAGGCCGACTTGACCTTCAGCTCGGAAGATCACCCCGTCAACACCGCCTGTTCAGGGGCGCTCCCAATGCTCTGCACGCCCACCATCTACCAGGTGGCCGTCACCAAGACCCTCATCAACGGCGGTGCCAGCCGCAACGTGCTCTCGGTCGAGGCCTTCAGCCTCCTCCATGTACCATTGGAGCAGCTTCGACCCAGCAGGCCCTTCTCGGGCGTTGGGGGCGGTTCTTCCAGTCCCCTGGGGCAGATCTGCTTCCCCATGACCTTCGGCACCCACGACAACTACCGCACGGAGCTGATCGACTTTGATGTTGCTCACATTGGCCTCCCATACAACGCCATCCTCGGGTACTCTGCCCTGGTTGAGTTCATGGCGGCCACCCATCCTGCCTACAGCCTCATGAAGATGCTCGGGAGCGGCGGTGTCCTCACCATAGCTGGAGATACCTAGGAGGCTCTGCTGGCACTCAAGCTGGCCTTCAAGATAGCCGCAACGGTGCAGCCCGCATATGCAGACGACCCCGAGGCCAAGGAAGTTGCACCGACCAAAAAGAAGTAGTTGTTCACTCAGGATAAGGCGGAGACTAAGCAGGTGCCTGTCAAGGAAAACGGGTCCTCGGGAGCTACCTTCACCATAGGTGCCAACCTCGACCCAGGCCAAGAGGAAGCGCTGGTGAAATTCTTGCGTGCGAACACGAAGGTGTTTGCATGGGAACCAAAGCATCTAGTGGGGGTTCCAAGGGAAGTGATTGAGCATCACCTGAACGTGTGCCCAAATGTGCGCCCTGCGAAGCAAAAGGCGAGGTGGCAGTCCACGGAGAAGCATGCCTTCATTGACCAGGAAACCCGCAAGCTGGAAGCAGTAGGGGTCATTCGCGAGGTTCGCTACCCCGAGTGGCTGGCAAACCCTGTCGTGGTGCCGAAAAAGGAGGAAAGGAGTGCATGTGCGTCGACTTCACCAACCTCAACAAGGCCTACCCACAAGATCCGTTCCCACTTCCCCGCATCGACCAGATCGTCGACTCCACTGCCGAGTGCAACCTGCTTTGTATCCTAGATGCGTTCTCGGGTCATCACCAGATCAAAATGGTTGTGGAAGACATAGAGAAGACAACTTTCCTGGCCCCGTGTGGGGTGTACTACTACACTTGCATGCCGTTTGGGTTGCGCAACGCGGGCGTAACCTTCCAATGGCAGATGCACATGGCCTTGGGCCGGAAGCTCGGAAAGAACGCCGAGGCTTATGTCGACGACATTGTGGTAAAGCCACGGGAAGCAAGGACCTTAATCCAGGACTTGGAGGAGAACTTCGCAAGCCTTCGCCAAGTAGACCTACGACTCAACCTGGAGAAATGCATGTTCGGTGTCCCTTCGGGCAAGCTGCTGGGTTACCTCGTATCCCACAGGGGGATCGAGGCCAACCCGGAGAAGATCAAAGCAATCGAAGATATGAGTCCACCACAGACCCTCAGAGAAATGCAAAAACTCACCGGCCGCGTGACTGCGTTAGGGCGCTTCATCTCCAAGTTGGGGGAGCACGCCCTACCGTTCTTCAAGTTGATGAAGAAAAAGGGACCATTTGAGTGAGGCCGACCAAGCGTTTCAAGACCTCAAGAGGTACTTAACCAGCCCTCCAGTGATGGTGGCACCGCGCCCTCTCGAGCCCCTGGTGATCTACCTTGCCACCACTCCCTACTCTGCCAGCACAGCCCTGGTGGCGGTTTGGGAGGAGCACCAAGTCAAGGCCGCGTCCAGCTCATGTTCAGCACTAGCAGGGGCGACACAAGGCCAGGAGGGCCTTGCGAGGACCATGGTAACGGTGGCAGGGAACCAAGCCCGGCAGGAAGACACCCCCATGGCTGAGGAGGCTGGCCTAGGCAACCAGGCACTGGGAGCTCCATTGCCTCAGGAAGCTCCCCAACCTAAGGAAGGCATAGGCTGCATCAGCACGCCCACCCTCGTCGAGCACCCGGTGTACTTTATCAGCACGGTGCTACGGGATGCAAGGTCACGATACCCCATGCCTCAGAAGCTCTTGCTTGCGCTCTTGGTGGCCTCGCGTAAGCTGCGGCACTACTTCCAAGGTCACCCCATCAAAGTTGTTTCGGCCTACCCATTGCAAAGGGTACTCAGGAGCCCCAACTCCACTGGGAGAGTTGCTGAATGGAACATCAAGATGCAAGTGTTTCAGTTGGAGTTCAGCACAACCAGGGTCATCAAGGGAGCCGCACTTGCTGATTTTGTAGCAGAGTGGGCAGATGCGCCGGAGCTCAAGGCAGGCAAGGATCATTCTCTCCCCAAGAAGTGAGGCACCAGACGTCTGGGTCATGTATTTTGATGGCGCCTTCTCGCGACAAGGCGCGGGGGCTGGCGCAGTGCTGATATCGCCCACTCAGGACAAGCTCTCCTACACCGTACAACTCTGGTTCCAGCAGGGGGAGAAGGTCTCCAACAACATAGCAGAGTACGCGGGCCTCATAGCAGGCCTGAGGGCTGCAGCAGCGTTGGGAGTAAAACGACTCGTCATCAAGGGGGATTCGCAACTCCTCGTCAACTTCTGCAACAAGGTATACGAGCCAAAGGATGAGCATATGGGAGCATACCTCGCAGACGTGTGCAAGATGGAGAAGCAGCTCTGGGGGCTGGAACTGCAACATGTGCCTCACGGCACCAAGCAAGAGGCTGATGACATCGCCAAGAGGGCGTCTAGGCGGCTGCCTCAGGAGCCTGACATTTTTGAGGAACGACTCTTCAAGCCATCGGCAGCGCCGCCACTTTCAAGGACGACGTAGCCTCGGGAAGAGATCCCTCAGCCGCCTGCCACAGGAGCCCCCGCTTGCGGCCCGACCTCAGGAGCACGCTTACTCTTGGCACTGGAGCCTCAAGAGGGATGCTGGACCAAGGAATTCAAGGAATACCTGATGCAAGGGACGCTGCCGGACAAGGAGGAGGACGCGGATCGTGTAGCACGGCAGGCCACCGCCTACTGCATCCAAGACTGTGAGCTATACCGGAAACAGCCGAATGACGTTTCTCTGTGTTGCATCTCCAAGGAGCAAGGGAAAGAGCTACTAGCCGACATACACGACAGAGATTGCGGACACCACTCGTCATCACGGACCCTCGTCGGCAAAGCATTTCGCAGTGGGTTCTATTGGCCTACAGTGCTCAACGACGCGGTCGAGCTGGTGAAGTCCTGCGAAGCCTGCCAGTTCCACGCCAAGCAGATCCACCAGCCGATGCAGGGCCTGCAGCCATCCCGCTCTCGTGGCCGTTTGCGGTCTGGGGGCTGGATATCCTGGGGCTGTTCCCCCGAGCGCCTGGGGCTACCGCTACCTCTACGTCGCCATCAATAAGTTCACCAAATGGGTGGAGGTGGAAGCCGTTCGCACCATCCCAGCCGGTTCTGCGGTCAAGTTCATCAAGGGCCTCATGAGCCGCTTCGGGGTCCCTAACCGCATCATCACTGACAATGGTTCGCAGTTCACCAGCAATCTCTTTAAAACATATTGTGCTAACCTTGGAACACAGATTTGTTATGCTTCGGTGGCGCACCCCCGGAGCAACGGCCAGGCCGAGCGGGCCAACGCAGAGGTCCTGAGGGCCCTCAAAATCAGGACTTTCAAGAAGAAGCTAAAGGCTTGCGGCAGGGGCTGGCACGACGAGCTCCAGTCCGTGATGTGGTCCATCCGCACAACTGCTACCAAGTCAATAGGCAAGACCCCGTTCTTGCTCATCTATGGAGCGGAAGCAGTTCTCCCTCACGAGGATAGGCGTCGCTCCACGCGGGTTCTGACGTTTGATGAGACGCAGCAGGATGCCATGCGGAGGATGGACCTCGTGCTGGGGGAGGAACGCCACCGTGAAGCCGCTCTACGGGTGGCAAGATACCAATAGGCGCTGCGGCGGTATCACTGTCACAGCATCCGCCCCAGGACGATCAAGGTAGGTGACCTCGTGCTGAGGCGGGTCCTCTCTAGGGAAGGGCTGCATAAGCTTTCACCCATGTGGGAAGGCCCATTCAAGGTCGTCCACGTCTCTAGGACTGGTGCCGCACGCTTGGAGACTCAAGAAGGGGTACCCATCCCGAACGCCTGGAACATCCAACACCTCAGGAAGTTCTACCCATGAAGCAAGGCCCGGTGCCTGTGAAGAAGGCCCAGTGCCTGTGAAACTCGCCGCCCATGACACTCTCACGTAATAATGAGTGGGGCTGTACACGCCCCGGAGTCTCAGGAGGCCAACCTTGTGCCTTTGGGGCTCCCGCCCACACCCAGTGGCAGCACTTAGCTCCACACTTGTGAGAAGATGTCGAAGACTAGACTAGGTGCCGGACGCGGCTTTTTCATTTGCTTTCTGCAGTTGGTTCGCCCCTCTTTGTTGAATCTCGATTGAAGTTGCTTCTGGTGTTCCTTGGCTTTGTGCTTCCATTTCTGCTTTTAGCTCTCTATTTGATTCTCTCTCTCTCTCTCTCTCTCTCTCTCTCTCTCTCTCTCTCGTAAGCCTCGCGAGGGGGCTGCACGGGTGCCCTCGTGAGCCTTTTCTCTCCTAGATTTCGCGAGGCTCTCTCGTTCGGACCCACAGCAGGAACATCCATCCCAGTCCGTACCCCTCGGGTACCGCGACACAAAGCGTCGGGCCACTGCCGGCGGCCCTAGCAACCAAGATCTTAAAATAACTGGTTCTTTATGAGTTTTCTTCGCAGCTCTTAGGACGTCTGAAAAAACCTGAAGCGGGTACCTCGCGAGGCGAGGCTTACTTCAACCGTACTAAGCTAAGTTGTTCTTACACGCCAACACACAACAAGGATGGCATAACACAACACAGGAATAAAAGATGCAACAGATTAACTAGGAAATCATAGTTTGTTGCTCGCCCCCATGGGGCCCCAAACTTGAAAGCAAAAACAAAAGTAGCACGCGCCCTGTCACATCTCGCGAGGGGAACCCGATGGCTACCTCTTGAGCACAGTCGGACTCTGCCTCGCGCTTTACTGGAGCATGGCGGCGGGACGACCCGCTTCCACCCTCAAGGCGGGCGCGGCGGCGTGGCGGGTGATCGCGATCGCTGTCGGCATCCTGGATATGGGGGTATCCAGACTTGCCTGCCTTCGGCCTGCGGCGCGGCTCACCAGTGGCCCAGTTTGGCCCATCTTCATCAACCCAAGTTCAAGACCCTCGCGAGGGGCCAAGCCTCGCGAGGCGGACGACGCAAGGCCCCCTCAGGGGCGGCCTCGCCAGGCAGGCTCACGAGGAGGTGGAGAGATCAAGGCGAGGAGTACCTCGCGAGGTGCACATGACGCAAGCCATGACGATCGAGACCAGGCGGGCGCCAGGCAGGCGCAGTGTCCTTGTTTCCTCTTTGGTGCTAAGGGGGCAAGCGCAGGCGTGGAGTACAAAGGCATCAGGCAAAGGTTTCCATATTGGTGCAACAAGACCAAGACCAGGAGGACGACAAGATGGAGGTCACCGTGGAGCCCAAGACAGCGTCATCACCGGTGCCTTTGGCAGTCGAAGACCACGTTTAGTCAGGATAGCCTGTACTGGCTATCCCCTTTCAAAATCCCGCCATTGTGGAATCCCTTCCCGTTCAATATTTGGGAAGAGGACCAAGGCCTCTATAAATAGGACTAGCCATCCCCAAGGCAAGGGGATCGACCAATCGAACCTTGACCAGAACCACCAACATAGCACAAGAACTCCTCCCCTTGCGAGGCCGTTCTTCCCCTTTTACTGATCATCATCAGCCCCAGAGGCAATACACACACCACACACTGGAGTTGGGTATTACACCACAATGGTGGCCTGAACCAGTATAAATCTCGTGTCCCTTGTGTTGTTCATCTTGTTAGCTTAGAATCACGGCGAGGTGAGGGAACGGATCGGTAGGGAGAAGATCTTCGCGCGCACCCCAGAGTTCGAACCTTAAGAGTCTTGCCGGAACCCGAAATCCGACATTTGGCACGCCAGGTAGGGGTGCGCCGGAATCTTTTCTCCGCTCATCTGCGTCCCGTTGTTCCATCGCATCCATGGCGGACGCTCGCCAAGCTCACGTCGAGCTCCGGGCTGCTCTCGCCGCCCACGTCGCCCAGACGGCTCCCGTCGGTGGGGCTCCTTGTCGTTCTCCGTCGCCTGCCGCTCACGCCGCCACCGGTCCAGCGGGGAACGAGCAGCAAGCATCTTTGGTGCACCCTTCGGTGCGGCTGGAAGGCCGCACCGCCACTCCGTCGCTGAGCCCAGCTGGTTCGTCGTCTCACGCTCGTCGCGCCCCCGCGGACGCGCACACCGCGCTGCTCCTAGCACGTGAGCTCCTACACTACCGCCCCATCGACGACCTCTACGAGGAGTGGCTTGCTCGCATCACCGAGCTCGTCAGCACCATAGGGGGCTCCCCTGCGCAGTCCCTCTCACTGCCTCGCCCTCCATCCTGCATGGGCGATGAGGCTCAGGGGGTGCCTCCTCCACCTCCTCCCCAAGAAGGCGCCCTGGCTCCAAGGCGTGCGGCCCCTGAGCGCGACCCGCCACGCCTAGCACCCGCGCGGCAAGAAAGGTGCTGTCAAGAGATCCCTCGTCCTCAAGAAGGCGCTCACGTGCTCCCTGCACCAGTGTGGCAAGACCGCATCCCTGCGCCAGCACTCCAAGACCCTGCGCCGCCACGGGCGGCAGCGCCCGAGGATCACCAAGAGTAGGCACCGCGTCTGCAAAAAGCTCTGGTGGCCACAGCAGGCTGCCGCGCCTTCACCACCGAGCTGCATAGTGTCGCTTGGCCCGGCAAGTTCAAGCCGGACCTGCCTCCTCGCTACGACGGCACCACCAACCCCGCAGAGTTCCTGCAGCTCTATGAGCTCGGCATCCAGGCGGCCAGTGGAGACGAAAAGGTCATGGCGAACTGGTTCCCCATGGCACTCAAGGATGGTGCCCGCACCTACCTCCTGAACCTGACTCCCGGCTCGATCTCCTCTTGGGATGAGATGCACAGCCACTTCATCGCCAACTTCCAAGGCACTCGCGATCGCCCTCCGGCTGTGGGTGACCTGCGATGCATCAAGCAGCAGCCTGGAGAAACCCTGCAGAAGTACATCCAGCGCTTCAACAATGCTCGCCTCAAGATCCCCAGGGTAACGGATGAGGCCATCATCTCAGCGTTCTCCGATGGTGTCCGCGACGTCAAGATGAAGGAGGAGGTCGCCATTCATGAGGATATGTGCACATCTCTAGAGCTGTTCAACCTGGCGACCAAGTACACAAGAGCTGAGGAGGGACGCCTCTCCCTCCTCGAGCTTCCAGCTACTACCCAGAGGAGAAGAAGGCCGAGGCCAAGGATGTGAAGCGTAAAGGAGCAGCCGTGCTAGAAGCGGAGCTAGACATGAAGCATGGCAGGGACCAGCCGGAGTCGTCCAAGGATAGCCGATTCTGCGCCTACCACAACCTCTACACTCACAACATCAAAGAATGCCACGAGCTCAGAGCCGTTCGCGAAGGACGCATCGGTCGACGCCCCGAGCGTAACGATCAGGGCTACGGCTGCCGTGGAGGAAGAGGTGGAGGACGATGGGAAGACCGAGGCCCTCGCCAGGAGTGGCGTGACCGACCTCGTGAGGATCGCTGGTAGAACCAGCCTCATGAGGGAGCTTAGAGGGATCAGCCTCGTGAGGACCGCCCGTAGGGCAACACAAGCCTTCCTCCGCTACCGCTGCCAAGAAGGAATGATGACCACCACCAGGACGAGGGGCTAGGGGCTTCCAGGAGCCGTGTGCCATCGCTTGCATCCTGGGCGGTGCCTAGGCCCCAGCCTCTCAACGCATCTTCAAGCAGTTTGGTCGCGGGGTGAATGCAGTCCTCCCCAAGCTCGAGGCCACGCGCCCGCTCAGATGGTCCATGCGTGCCATCACTTTCAGCTCAGCAGACCAACTCAAGTGTGCGGCAACAGCCGGCGTCCTCCCAATGCTCTGCTCCCCAGTCATCAGCAATGTGCAAGTCACCCGGACTCTCATCGATGGCGGTGCAGGCCTCAATGTCCTGTCCGTCGAGATGTTCGACCACCTTCAAGTGCCCTATGATCAGCTCCAGCCTACCAAGCCTTTCTTCGGAGTTACTGACGGCTCCACCACTCCGATAGGGCAGGTTCGCCTCCCTGTCACCTTCGGACAGCGCAACAACTATCGGACTGAGCTCGTCGACTTCGACGTCACCCTTATTCGCCTGCCGTACAATGCCATCCTTGGGTATCTAGCATTGGCCAAGTTTATGGCGGTGACCCACCATGGCTACAATGTTCTCAAGATGCCAGGAAGCGGCGGGGTTTTCATAGTCCCCTATGAAGAGAAGGACGTAGTGTGCTCGCTCGAGCGCGCCTTTCAAGCTGCCTCAATTGAAGACCCAGGCTGCAAGAGTGAGAACCCTCCTGAGGTAGCTCCCAAGAAGAAGAAAACATCACCCCGCTCAAGGCCTCTGGAGATTGGCATCTCCGGAAGTGTCGCACCAAGATCTGCGGCCGCGCAAGGGGCGCCTCCCTCTGTCGCATAGGAAGGCGCTCCTAGCACCCTCCTCGGGCAGGGCTCGGGCGCTCTCTTCTGGAGGGCCTCAGACTTTGCCAAGATCACGAGGGAGGTGCTCGGGCACCACTTGGAGGTGTGCTTTGCAGCACGTTTCCCTCAGGAAGGCATGAGCCAAGGGAGACCCAACCCTGAGGAGTTCATCACCAAGATCACCCAGAAGCTACAGGAATAAAGAGTCATACGCAGCGATCGCCGCCTGCCTGGCATAGCTCCCCATCCAGGCGAGGATGGCGGGCTGCGTGTCTGCATCAACGTACCATGGCTCAATCGAGCCACGTCTCAGGAGAGCCTCTAGCCTTCACATGTGGGACATTGTGAGGGTCCTCCGCACAGCTACGTTCGCATGCCTTTCGGCCTGCCGAACGCGGTTGCTTCTCACCAACGCCATTGCGGAGCATCCTGGCGGCTCAAGAGGCCAGGCATCACGAGGTTCTGGCGGAGATGGGGGGGGGGGTTCTCAGGGAACCACCAGGGCCCCAAGAGCCTCCCGAGGCTCAAGGCTCTGGTGGCTCATGAGGGCCAAGCTCTTCACTGCGTGTCTTCAGCTACTCCAGCACCCCTACATCTGCAATGGAATCAGGTGACATCTTCCAAGTTCATGTCAGCCGGGAGCACCCCCAGGGCTGCATCATTCCCAGGTCGCGTGGGTTTGTCCCTGCGGCATGTATCCCTTTTTGCTTATGCCTTCAGTTTACCTTGCTAGGGGGCGCCCCTCAGGCTGCATCATGCCCTAAGCCGCTCGGGCCTGACCTAGTGGCATGTACCTTCTCCTGCATTACCTAAGCTGATTTTCCTTCTATGCTTAACTTTTCTGCGATTATCATCTCCTCAATTGGCACCTACCACTGGAACTTCTCACGCTGGCACGGCGCTTGCGCATGGGTCCGTCCCTACAACATCGATAAATCTGAGTGATCAAGCTCTGGCCTGCGGCAGCCCCGCAAGCATCACCTCAGTAGGCCCTCAGTGCCCTCACCACTCTCGAAGCGACCAATGGCCGGCCGGCAATCATAATGGCGATCCGTGCGTCTCTCACGTTGGTTTGCAGGAACCCCCCTAAGGTCAACAGTGGGTGGTGAGGGAGTCCTGGATTAGGGGGTGTCCGGATAGCCGGACTACCATCATCAGCCGAACTATCACCGGCCGGACTATCATCATCGACCGGACTCCAAGACTATGAAGATACAAGGTTGAAGACTTCGTCCCGTGTCCGGATGGGACTTTCCTTGGCGTGGAAGGCAAGCTTGGCGATACGGATATGATCTCCTACCATTGTAACCGACTCTATGTAACCCTAGCCCTCTCCGGTGTCTATATAAACCGAATGGCTCTAGTCCGTAGGACACAACGACAACAACCATTACAATCATACCATAGGCTAGCTTCTAGGGTTTAGCCTCCTTGATCTCGTGGTAGATCCACTCTTGTAAACATCCACAATATCAATATCAATCAAGCAGGACGTAGGGTTTTACCTCCATCAAGAGGGCCCGAACCTGGGTAAAACATCGTGTCCCTTGTCTCCTGTTACCATCTGCCTAGACGCACAGTTCGGGACCCCCTACCCGAGATCCGCCGGTTTTGACACCGACATTGGTGCTTTCATTGAGAGTTCCTCTGTGTCGTCACCGATAGGCTTGATGGCCTCTTCAATCGACAACGACACAGTCCTGGGTGAGACTTTTCTCCCCGGACAGATCTTCGTATTCGGCGGCTTCGCACTGCGGGCCAATTCACTTGGCCATCTGGAGCAGATCGAAAGCTATGCCCCTGGCCGTCAGGTCAGGTTTGGAAGCCTAAACTTCATGGCCGATATCCGCGGGGACTTGATCTTTGATGGATTTGAGCCACAGCCGAGCATGTCGCGCTGTCACGATGGGCACGACCTAACTCTGCCCCCGGACAGCACCTTGGAGGCCGCACACGAATCCGCTCCGGCCCATAGTCCGGAGCCGATCGCACAGATCAAGGACGGATGGCTAGACACCGCCTCGGGAGCTGCAACTTCTACGGCGATGGAGCCGAACACTTATCTTGTCCCGCATAAAGCTCATGACTCCGAGGTGCCGGACTCCCTGCCGGACTCCGAACCTCCTGCGCCCCTGCCAGTCGAATCCGATTGGGCGCCGATCATGGAGTTCACCGCTGCGGACATCTTTCAACACTCACCCTTCGGCGACATCTTAAATTCGCTGAAGCACCTCTCGCTATCCGGAGAGCCCTCGCCGGACTACGGCCAGGATGGTTGGGACGCGGACGACGAAGAAATTCGGACCCCACCCACCACCCACTACGTAGCCACCATCGACGATCTAACCGACGTACTCGACTACGACTCCGAAGACATCAACGGTATGGACGATGATGCAGGAGACTATCAAGAGCCAGCGCCTACAGGACACTGGAAAACCACCTCGTCATACGACATATACATGGTGGACACCCCAAAAGATGGGGACAACGAAGAAGCAGCGGAGGCAGATTCCTTAAAGAAACAGCCCAAGCGCCGACATCAGCGCGCCGCTCTAAATCCCGCCACAGCAAGAATGGAGATTCCGGCACAGGAGATAATAACACCCCAGAAAGTGCCGAAGATAACCCCCTCCAGCAAGATTCAACGCAGGAGGAGGCAGAAGCAAGCCCTTTCGAGAGGGCGGCAGACGAAGAGGTCGAGGATGATAATTACATACCTCCCTCCGGAGACGAGGCAAGCCTCGACGACGACGAATTCATCGTGCCTGAGGATCCCGTCGAACAAGAGCGTTTCAGACGCAGGCTAATGGCCACAGCAAATAGTCTAAAGAAAAAGCAGCAACAACTTCAAGCTGATCAAGACCTGCTGGCCGATAGATGGACCGAGGTCCTCACGGCCGAAGAGTATGGACTCGAACGACCCTTCAAAAGTTACCCAAAACGCAAGTTGCTCCCCCGACTAGAGGAGGAAGCGTACAAACCTGCATCACCAGCGCACAATACGGCAGACCGACCACCTTGTGGTCGCGACAGAGAGGCGTGCAAGCCCTCCACCAAAACCGTACCCCGGCATCGCTCCAAAAGCATGAAGCCATGGGGGAATGCGCCAGACTTGCGAGATATATTGGAGGACAAGGCAAGACAATCCAGATCTATCTATGGATCACGTGGGCGCACCAAGACCCACGACAAATACTGTCGCGCCGGATACAACTACTCCGGCCGGGCCGAACACAGCAGACAACGCTCTCTCGAGCTGCGTCGTGATATTGCTCAATACAGAGGCGCCGCACACCCACTATGCTTCACTGACGAAGTAATGGATCATCAAATCCCTCAAGGGTTTAAACCCGTTAATATCGAATCCTACGATGGCACAACAGACCCCGTGGTTTGGATTGAGGATTATCTTCTCCACATACATCTGGCCCGCGGCGATGATCTTCACGCCATCAAATATCTCCCGCTCAAGCTTAAAGGACCAGCTCGGCATTGGCTTAACAGCCTGCCAGCAGAGTCAATTGGATGCTGGGAAGACCTGGAAGCCGCATTCCTTGACAACTTCCAGGGCACGTATGTGCGACCACCGGACACAGATGACCTAAGCCACATAATCCAGCAGCCAGACGAATCGGCTAGGCAATTCTAGACACGGTTCTTAACAAAGAAAAATCAAATCGTCGACTGTCCGGATGCAGAGGCCCTCGCTGCCTTCAAACATAACATCCACGACGAGTGGCTGGCCCGGCACCTAGGACAGGAAAAGCCGAAATCCATGGCAGCCCTCACATCACTCATGACCCGCTTCTGTGCGGGAGAGGATAGCTGGCTAGCTCGCAGCAACAACCTCAGCAAAAACGCTGGCAGTCCGGATACCAAGGACCGCAATGGCAGGTCGCGTCAAAACAAAAACAAACGCCGCATTAACGGCGACAGCAATGAGGATATGGCAGTCAACGCCGGATTCCGAGGCTCCAAGCCCGGTCAACGGAAGAAGCCATTCAAAAGAACCACTCCGGGCTCGTCCCATTTGGACCGAATACTCGACCGCTCCTGTCAAATACATGGAATCCCCGAAAAGCCAGCTAACCACACCAACAGAGATTGTTGGGTATTCAAGCAGGCAGGCAAATTAATCGCCGAAAACAATGACAAGGGGCTACACAGCAATGACGAGGAAGAGACCCGGCCGCCGAACAACAAAGGACAAAAGGGATTCCCCCCCTCAAATTCGGACGGTAAACATGATATACGCAACGCATATCCCCAAGAGGGAGCGGAAGCGCGCACTAAGGGACGTATACGCGATGGAGCCAGTCGCCCCAAAATTCAACCCATGGTCCTCTTGCCCGATCACTTTCGATCGAAGAGACCATCCGACCAGTATCCGCCATGGCGGATTCGCCGCATTGGTTTTAGACCCAATCGTCGATGGATGTCACCTCACGAGAGTCCTGATGGACGGCGGCAGTAGCCTGAACCTGCTTTATCAGGATACAGTGCGCAAGATGGGCATAGACCCTTCAAGGATTAAACCTACAAAGACAACCTTCAAAGGCGTCATACCAGGTGTCGAGGCCAGTTGTACAGGCTCAGTCACACTGGAAGTGGTCTTCGGATCCCCGGATAATTTCCGAAGCGAGGAGTTAATCTTTGATATAGTCCCGTTCCGCAGTGGCTATCACGCTCTGCTCGGACGAACCGCGTTCGCAAAATTCAACGTGGTGCCGCATTATGCATACCTTAAGCTCAAGATGCCAGGCCCTCGTGGAGTCATCACGGTCAATGGAAACACGGAACGCTCCCTCCGAACGGAGGAACATACAGTGGCTCTCGCGACAGAAGTATAGAGCAGCCTTTTAAGGCAATTTTTGAGTCCGGCCGTTAAACGACCGGACACGGCCAAACGCGCCCGGAGCAACATCAACCAAGACCACCTGGCACGTTCCGAGCACGAGTAGCAATGCGGCCTCAACCCCAGCCCTTGCACAATTGTAAGACAAACTCTCCGCGTACATAATTACGCCTTGGAGATACCATGGGTCTAGGGGAAGGGGCACGACCACAACAAACCCAGAGTGCGGTTCGACCACACCAGGGGCTCCCAAGTGTGTCGCTCTTTTTATCTTTTATTTTTCTCCTTTTTTTACAGGACTCCGTCCGGCGATGAACCTGCCGAACTCATGATACAACATCCAAGGAGAGACAAAGGCCGTGACGAACACTCAGGTGGTCTCCATTACGAGCATTAAATTTGTTAAATACACCATTCCGCGGCCTACCCCTGGAGGGAGACGCCTTTAATTCGTCCAATCCCTTGCTTTCCGCACTATTTGTATCATTTCACACGCATAGCAGACCTTCTTGAATAAAATGCAGCATTTTTTTGCCCATAATTGCATTACTTTCTATATATATATATATATGTTCATTTACGACATGTTGCATCCGTATATTTTGGTACGGCCGAATACACCAGGGGCTTATGTTCCCCGCATTATGGTGTGATAAAGTCCGAACACTTTCACAAGTGTGGCACCCCGAACTTATAGCGTTATATGAATCAGCTCTGAATCATGTCTTGGGTCAATAGTTGGGTTTGCCCGGCTCCCATGTTTGGCACCTTACGTTTCTGTTCTATCGGCTAAGGTAGCACTGGGAGAACCACTGCGATTGCGCCCCGGTTGAGCCGGGTTAACGCCTCAGTGGAGAAAGCTAAAACTGACCATCATGATAAGGCGAGAGACTGGTCGCTGTTCGAGAGGTTTTTTCGGGTCCTTAAAGACCTACGCCGCTTCGAGCGAAGTTCCGGATAATGTCCGACGAAAGGCGTGGATAGCGCCCCGAATTCGGTCTTCCGAATACTAGGGGCTTCGCCGAAATTTAAAATTATAGAATTCTATGGCAAAGTGAGAGTGTTCAAGCATTATAAGTCCGGTTGCCTTGTTCGTTGTGTTGAGCGCCTCCCTAGATGGACCCAACAATGGGAACAAGAGTGCTCAAGTTTATCCCGAACACCCCAGCACTCGTGGCATGGGGGCTGAAGCCGACGACTTGCCATCTCTCAGATTTAACAAACGGCCGCACGGAAGGTAATATTTTAAATTCAACAAGCGTTGCTTAGCGCATATGAACAAAGTTTTCAGCGCACAGGATACTACATAGCGAGTTTACTCAATAATTACATCTCGAGGGCACTCATCCGCAATCTTGCGGGCACCCTTCAGGACAGTCTTATAGTACATTTCAGGCATACGATATTCCTTGCCCGTTGGTGGCGCGTCAGTGATTAGATTCTTCGCATCCAACTTGCCCCAATGCACCTTTGCGTGGGCAAGGGCCCGACGAGCACCTTCAATACAGGCGGAGCGCTTGATGACCTCCACCCAGGGGCACGCGTCCACCAGCCGCCGCACTAGGCCGAAGTAGCTTCCAGGCATGGCCTCTCCAGGCCACAACCGGACTATGAGGCCCTTCATGGCCTCCTCAGCTACCTTGTGGAGTTTGACCAGTTGTTTCAGCTGGTCGCTATGGGGCACCGGATGGCCGGCCTCAGCATACTGAGACCAGTAGACCTTCTCCGTTGAGCTTCCCTCCTCACCACGATAGAATGCGGCGGCATCGGATGCACTGCGAGGCAAATCTGCAAACGCCCCTGGAGAGCTCCGAATCCGGGTAAGTGTCAGGTAGTTTACATTAACATGCTTGCTTTGCATGAAAAATGCCTTACCTGCCGCTATTTTCTTCACATCTTCCACCTCCTGAAGGGCCTTATGGGCCTCAGCCTTGGCAGCTTTGGCACTTTCGAGAGCCGAGGCAAGCTCGGACTCTCGAGTCTTTGAGTCGCGCTCCAAACTCTCATGCTTTTCCATGAGAGCCTGGAGCTCTTGCCGAACCGCCGCCACCTGCGCCTCCTGCTTTTCTCGCTCTGTCCGTTCCGCGGCCGCACTGCGTTCGGCCACGGACACGACTTCCTTCAGGGTTGCCACCTCGTTCGTGGCCCCTGCAGTACCCATGTTATCCTTGTTATTTTTTGTTGCAACCTAAATCCTTTTCTGTAAGGTACAAGTTCAAAGTGGTGTTACTCACCTTCTTTGTCCTGGAGCTGCTTCTTGGCGCGGCCGAGCTCTTGCTCGGACCGCTTGAGCTCCTTCTTCACAGCACCGACCTTCGCAGTCAGTGCGGCAGAGGTCAGCAGCACAGCCTGCAACCCATATTGACATAATTTTTTAGCAACCCTGCGTATATCTTTTTTAGATCCTCAGTCCGGCTTTTCTTTACGAACACCGAACCGAGCATCAGGGGCTACTGTCTATGCGGTATTACATTACATAATTTTAACTTCTTACCTCAAAGCCTGATAGAAGGCTACTGCAGGCTTCGGTCAGCCCGCTCTTGGCGAGCTGTACCTTCTGAATCACCGCACTCATAATAGTGCGGTGTTCTTCCTCGATGGAAGCGCTCTGGAGCGCCTCCAACAAATTGTCCGGCGCCTTCGGTTGGACGGAGCCACCGGCGTCATGGTCTTGCCCTTCTTGTGAAGGGGCCGCCGGCCGGACTCCGGAACCACTGCGGGTTCTGATATGGAGTCCGGCGCAAAGTCCGGGAGGCCGCCTTGTGGCGCCTCCGGAGCCTCCCCCTGATGGGTCCCTTCTTGGGATCCCACCTCGGTGTCCTCGGTGTCGCGAGGGGTGGAGGCGGTCGGGGTGGAGTCTACATCCGACGGAGCCAACGACCCGCTCGATGAAGCGGGGAGATCATCATTGGCTGGACTACGGGCAACATGCGGCATTAGAATGACACTATGTGACACAGAAAAATAAATTATAAATCACTCAGGAATCCGGATACTTATGATCTCGCTGGAGGCCTGGCCCGTGAAGGCCATTCTTCCTCGCCAACATTGATGTTGGCGGAGCTGTCCGGGGGAATAGTCCTTCCCCTCTTGGACCCTTCGGCCTCCCCTGTGGGGGAAGCCTTCCTCTTCCTCTCTCCCTCCTCAGGGAGAGAGTCCTCTTTCTCCTCCTCATTTTCGGGGGAGGAGTCCGCCCCGGAGTCGTCGGACACCTGAAAACGGGAACTCTTTCGAGCACCCGTTTCCTCCCTCTTGGCCTTCTTCTCCGGCACCACGTGCGGTGCCGGAACCAGCAGCCTCGCTAGACGGGCGTCTACTGGGTTTTCTGGCATGGGAGCCGGGCAGATAATCTGCTCCGCCTTCCTCATCCAGTCCTGTCAAAGGAAAAGGGAAAATTAAAACCCACATAGAGTCAAACTATGAAAAGCAAGTGTCCCGTAAAGGGGTAGAATCACTTGCCTCGTCGGCTTTGCGCTGCAAGCGAAATCCGCGATCTTTAGTCGCGGATGCGGGGGCTTCGGCGCCCTTAAACAGCACCCTCCAGGCGCCTTCGTACGTTGTGTCGAAGAGCCCGCTCAGCGCCTGGTGCTGTTCCGGATTGAACTCCCACAAATTGAATGCCCGCTCTTGGCATGGGAGAATCCGGCAGACGAACATGACTTGGACCATGTTAACCAGCCTGAGCTTCTTCACCAGCTTCTGGATACAGGCTTGGAGTCCCGTCACCTCCTCCGAACTACCCCACAGCAAGCCCTTCTCTTTCCAGGAGGTGAGCTGCGTGGGGATACCAGATTTGATCTCGGGGGCCGCCGCCCACTTAGGGTCGCGCGGCTCAGTGATGTAGAACCACCCTGATTGCCACCCCTTGACGGATTCCACGAAGACCCCTTCGAACCAAAGGACGTTGGGCATCTTGCCCAGCATGGCGCCTCCGCACTCCGCTTGAGTACCCTTCACTACCTTCGGCTTGACATTGAAGGTCTTGAGCCACAAGCCGAAGTGGGGCCGGATGCAGAGGAAGGCCTCGCACATGACGATAAACCCCGAGATGTTGAGGATGAAGTTCGGCGCCAGATCATGGAAATCCAGGCCGTAGTAGAACATGAGCCCCCGGACAAAGGGGTGAAGTGGAAAACCCAGTCCGCGGAGGAAGTGGGAAAGAAAAACGACCCTCTCATGGGGCCTGGGGGCGGGGATGAGCTGCCCCTCGTCGGGCAGCCGGTGCGCGATGTCGCCGGACAGGTAGCCGGCGCTGCGCAGTCTTTCGATGTGCTCCTCCGTAACGGAGGAGGTCATCCACTCGCCTCCCGCTCCGGACATAAGTGGGGAAGGTTGAGACGAGATGTGCGGGCTTGGGCGCTGGAGCTCGAGTGCGCGGAGATGGATAAGCAAAGGAGGAAGAAGGCGTAGGTGAAAAGGTGAATCCTTATCCCTTATATGGGCGGGCGAAGTCTACGCGTCCCCCACCGGCCTGGTAAAACTCGCTTATCCCCCAAGCGTCACCATCAATGGCGCGGTTGGGTTACCCACGTCCGTATTGATGAGAATCCTGGATTAAGGGGGAACACGATCTCTGCTTCGACAAGACGTGCCAAGGAAACCGCTTCGCTAAATGCACTGAGGCGGTAGAGTAAAAAACGATTCAAGTAATGGCTTGGTAGTGGTGTGACGTCATGCCGCAAAAAACGTCAGCAGATTGAACTTGTGTATATATTATTCTCTCTACGGTGGAATGTGGAATTTATTTTGCAGAGCCGGACACTATCCTGGTGTTCACAATCTTCTATCATTCGGAGGAGGAACCCGCCTTGCAATGCCAAGCAATATACGCGCCGGACTTATCGTCATTGAAGCCTGGTTCAGGGGCTACTGAGGGAGTCCTGGATTAGGGGGTGTCCGGTTAGCCGGACTACCATCATCAGCCGAACTATCACCGACCGGACTATCATCATCGACCGGACTCCAAGACTATGAAGATACAAGGTTGAAGACTTCGTCCCGTGTCCAGATGGGACTTTCCTTGGCGTGGAAGGCAAGCTTGGCGATACGGATATGATCTCCTACCATTGTAACCGACTCTATGTAACCCTAGCCCTCTCCGGTTTCTATATAAACCGGATGGCTCTAGTCCGTAGGACACAACGACAACAACCATTACAATCATACCATAGGCTAGCTTCTAGGGTTTAGCCTCCTTGATCTCGTGGTAGATCCACTCTTGTAAACATCCACAATATCAATATCAATCAAGCAGGACGTAGGGTTGTACCTCCATCAAGAGGGCCCGAACCTGGGTAAAACATCGTGTCCCTTGTCTCCTGTTACCATCTGCCTAGACGCACAGTTCGGGACCCCCTACCCGAGATCCGCCGGTTTTGACACCGACAGGTGGCATCACGAGCTCCCTCTCTCTCTTTCCTGAGCGATCCGCTTGCACGCTAAAAGGGGGGCTCCTGAGCATCGCGACTTAGTAGCTCTTACTAGCTCTCTAGCCCTCCCCCTGGCCTTGACCACGGCATCGCGACCTGGCATACCAACGTCGGCTGAGCTCGCTCGAGGGCCGGGACCTGAGGGCATAGGGCGCCAAGGATAGTGGGGGGAAGAGAGGAGGAGCTCGTGAAAGCCTAACCCGGGTGCCGACGACCAAGTCCGGCGCAACACGATGGAACGACCCCATGCCCCCGAGATAAGTTTCGCGCCTGCGACAGCTGATTGATGCAACACGGAACCTCTATCTCAATGCGGCTCTATGACGGCAACGTTGCCTGCCTTTCTCATCTCTCGGCAGCTGATTTGCCTTTTATGCTTAACTTGTCTGCGATTATCATCTCCTCAATTGGCACCTCCTGAGCATCGCGCCTCAGGGGCTCTTACTAGACCTCGGGCCGCTCACCTCCTCGCCTTGACCACGACATCGCGATCTGGCATACCAGCGACGGCTGAAGCCTGCATGGGGACCGGGACCTGTCAGCGTAGAGCACCGAGTCGTCGCGAGATCAGAAAGGGGGAACCAAGCCAGGACAGGACGGGCATTCGCACCATTTCACAATAAGGATAATATCAACAAAAGATATCACAGGTAATTTACATGCCCCCGCAGGGCATTTTCCTCGCTTCCTCGCAGGGAACAAAGGACGTGAATCTTGAGAAGCCCTAACTACACACGCCTCCATGGTTGACGCCATCCTCAAAAGTGGGCCACGGGAGGCTGGTGCCAACCCCATCCAGATCAGCTGCGCCGGCGCCCTGACGCGACCGCCTTGCTCCAGGAGCGACGCGAGCTCGGGGGCACGTAGTTGTCGTTGCTCGTCTCCGGAGTTGCGAGGAGCTCGGGAGAGTCACTGGACTCCCAAGCATCGATGTTGCTTCCAGAAGAGCCGTCGGGGAAGCGGGTGGCAGGCCCAGCCCTCGCCACGTCAGCGTCTTGACTGCCTCCTCTGGGGAAGCACTCTAGCCGGCGACCTTCCGCGTCGAAGACCTTGAAGAGCATCAGAGAAGCACCATCATATTCGAAGTGAATCATGAGGGCGCCCTCTGTTCAGTAGACCCGGGCAATCTCGCCCCAGCCTCGGGTCATGAAGACCTTGCCCGGAGCAACGACTTCAACCTCTGCTCCGGTCGCAGGGGTGCCGCAGTCAGCATGCTGCAGCCAAAGCTTGAGAGGCCCCTTCGGCGGCATCTCGAAGGGAAGAATGCAGGGAAGCAGATCCAGGTGCTTGGAGACATCATAGCATGGAGCACAAGCTCGCGAGGAGAGTCCGTGGCATGGACTCCAGAAGCGACGGCGCGCGCCGCCGTGGTTCGTCGGCCTCGTCTGCGGCGTGGGCAGTGACGCTCGCCGTCCCCTTCTTCAGGCCCCCCTGCCCGGTGCTGGGGTAGCGGGAACCCAGGAGGTGGTCTCTCATACCAAGGCCTCGTCATCTTCGGCCACGCGACCTCGTCGTGACGGCGCTGAACCGGTCGCTTCTTTGGCGGGAGCGGGTCAGGCCCCTCCCGGGGGGCCTTACCCTTCTCTACGGCTAAGAATCGGTGGATCGGTGCCATTGGAGTAAAGAGCAGAGGAGGAACGAGGAAGAAGAAGCAGGCAGAACAAGGAGTGGTGGACAACGGGGGCTCACGCCTTCCCGTGCTTATAGCCCAGAGGATACCAACCGTCCGCCTCCACGATCTCAGGTAATGATGACTCTTTGCTGCATGCAGCAGGCTCTCGTCAAATCAGGCAATTGCTGAGGCAGCGTGGGGAAGCGGAGATGCCCATGTCGAATTAAGTCGCCATGGGTCGCCCAAGGCCTCAGGCTGTTGGGGCTCGCGGCGCTCCGCACTTCACCTTTGGCTTCGCCGCTAAGCCAAGTCTGAGCGCGCCTTGGTCCCGGGGGCTACTGTCGGCGTCCTGTATATGGGGGTATCCAGACTTGCCTGCCTTCGGCCTACGGCACGGCTTACCAGTGGCCCAGTTCGGCCTGTCTTCATCAACCCAAGTTCAAGACCCTCGTGAGGGGCCAGCCTCGCGGGGCGGATGATGCAAGGCCCCCTCAGGGGTGGCCTCGCCAGGCAGGCTCGTGAGGAGGCGGAGAGATCAAGGCAAGGAGTACCTCGTGAGGTGCACATGACGCAAGCCATGACGATTGAGACCAGGCGGGCGCCGGCCGACGCAGTGTCATTGTTTCCTCTTTGGTGCTAAGGGGGAAGCGTAGCGGCGGAGTACCTAGGCATCAGGCAAAGGTTTCCATATTGGTGCAACAATACCTGGACCAGGAGGACGGCAAGATGGAGGTCACCGTGGAGCCCAAGACGGCGTCATCACTAGTGCCTTTGGTAGTCGAAGACCACCTTTAGTCAGAATAGCCTGTACTGGTTGTCCCCTTTCAAAATCCCCACATTGTGGAATCCCTTCCTGCTCAATATTTGGGAAGAGGACCAAGGCCTCTATAAATAGGACTAGCCACCCCCAAGGCAAGGGGATCGACCAATCGAACCTTGACCAGAACCACCCACACAACACAAGAACTCCTCCCCTCGCGAGGCCATTCTTCCCCTTTTACTGTTCATCATCAGCCCCAGAGGCAATCCACACACTACACACTGGAGTAGGGTATTACACCACAATGGTGGCCTGAACCAGTATATATCTCGTGTCCCTTGTGTTGTTCATCTTGTTAGCTTAGAATCGCGGTGAGGTGAGGGAACGAATCGGTAGGGAGAAGATCTTCGTGCGCACCCCAGAGTTTGAACCGTAAGGGTCCTGCCGGAACCCGAAATCTGAGAACCGCCGCTGGAGGAGCTACCGCCGGAGGAGGAACCGTCGTAGCTTGCCGCGATCGCCTCCGGGAGCGGGCCCACCTTCTCCCTCGTCACGACCATCACCAAGCCCGAGCACCTCATCGTCGTAGCTATCTTCGGGGCAGCACCCGACGCGGCAGCCATCCTCCCCAAACACCCTCACATAGAGGGTTGCGTCGCCATCAAACTTGAAGTGGAGCGTGCATGGCCTGCCCAGGCCGCGCGCAGGCGAACGTCTACCAACCTCAAGCCAGTGCTGCGTTGCCAGCGACGAAGACCTCCACCGCGACCCAGGAGGCCCTGCTGCGGAAGCCGTCCACCTGCAGCCAGAGCCCGCCCGGGCTAGCAGCCGGCAACTCGCCAACAAAGAAGCATGGAAGCTGAAGCGAGTTGCCTGCCGGATCTTCCGACCACACGACAAACTCCAGTAGCGCCTCTGCCGAGTGGAAGCGCGGCCGAGGAGACCCTGCAGCTACGACACGCCTTCCCCCACCATGAGAAGGGCCAACACCATGACCGCGAGGAACTACGGTGGGAGTCACGGAGTGCTTGCGAGGATGACCGCTTCCGCACTTGGGCAGAGGAGAGCCAGGCCCCTCTTGGTGAGCCTTTCCCCTCTCTGCGGCAGAAAACGTTCTCCCAGGCGCCATTGGGGGCACTTCAAGCAACGGATCAGGGAAGAAGAAGCAAGAGGAGTGGGAAGAGATGGGCGACGGGGGCTTGCGCCCCCCTTCATTTATAGCCCAAGGAAGGCCAACCGCCGGCCTCCATGATCGCAGGCAATGATAACCCTTTTTGCATGCAGCAGGGACTCGTCAAGTTGGGCGGTTGCCGAGGCAGCGTGGGGAAGCGGAAACGCCCACGTCCAATCAGTCGCCACGCGGCAACCAAGGCCGCAGGCTTTAAGGGCCCGTGGCGCTTCGCACTTACCCCTTGGCTTCACCGCTAAGCCAAGTCCGAGCGCGCCTTGGGCCCGAGGGCTATTGTCGGCATTCTGGATATGGGGGTATCCATCCTTGCCTGCCTGCGGCCTGCTGCGTGGCTCCACCAGCGGCCCAGTGCGGCCCGTCTTTATCAATCAAACACTCAAGACCCTCGTGAGGGGCCAACCCTCGCGGGGAGGACAATGCAAGGCCTCCTCATGCGTGGCCTCACCAGGCAGGCTTGCGAGGGAGGCGAAGAGATCAAGGCACGGGGTACCTCGCAAGGTTCCCATGATGCAAGCCATGACGACCAAGGCCAGGCGGGTGCCAGCGCGTGTAGTGTAGTAGTTTCCCTTTTGGTGCTAAGGGGGCAAGTGGCAGGCGCGGAGTACGAAGGCATTAGGCAAAGGTTTCCATATCGGTGCAACAAGACCAGGACTAGCAAGACGGCAAGACGAAGGTCACTGTGGAGCCCAAGACGGCGTCATCATCAGAGCCTTTGGCACGCGAAGACCACCTTTAGTCAGGATAGCCTGTACTAGCTGTCCCCTTTCAAATCCCGCCGTTGTGGAATCCCTTCCCGCTCAATAATTGGGAAGAGGAACAGGGCATCTATAAATAGTACTAGCCACCACCATAGAGAGGGACGGATCCATTCGGACCAGAACCACCCACAGAGCACAAGAACACCTCGCGTCAGGAGGCTGTTCTTCCCCTTGTACTATTCATCATCAGCCCAAGAGGCAATCCACCACACCACACACTGGAGTAGGGTATTACACCACAATGGTGGCCTGAACCAGTATAAACCTCGTGTCTCTTGTGTTGTGATTTCATTTAGCTAAGCCTAGGGATCGTGACGAGGCAGAGAGAGAGAGAGAGAGAGAGAGAGAGAGATAGAGGGAAATCTTCGTGCGCACCCCAGTGTTCGAACCTTAAGGGTTTTGCTGGAACCTGATATCCGACAGTGTCATCCCCTATGCCTCAACCATAGGGTCTATTATGTATGTCATGCTGTGTACCAGACCTGATGTAAACCTTGCCGTAAATTTGGTAGGGAGGTACCAAAGTAATCCCGACATGGAACACTGGACAGCGGTAAAGAATATCCTGAAGTACCTGAAAAGGACTAAGGATATGTTTCTCGTTTATGGAGGTGACGAAGAGCTCGTCGTAAAGGGTTACGTTGATGCTAGCTTCGACATAGATCTGGATGACTGCAAGTCACAAACCGGATACGTGTATATTTTGAATGGTGGGGCAGTAAGCTGGTACAGTTGCAAGCAAAGCGTCGTGGCGGGATCTACATGTGAAGCGGAGTACATGGCAGCCTCGAAGGCGGCACATGAAGCAATCTGGATGAAGGAGTTCATTACCGACCTAGGAGTTATTCCCAATGCATCGGGCCCGATGACTCTCTTCTGTGACAACACTGGAGCTATTGCCCTTGCCAAGGAGCCCAGGTTTCAGAAGAAGACCAGGCATATCAAGCGTCGCTTCATCTCCATTAGCAAAATGTTCAAGATGGAGACATAGATATTTGTAAAGTACATACATATCTGAATGTCGCAGATCTGTTGACTAAACCTCTTCCACGAGCAAAACATGATCAACACCAGAACTCTATGGGTGTTCGATTCATCACAATGTAACTAGATTATTGACTCTAGTGCAAGTGGGAGACTGTTGGAAATACGCCCTAGAGGCAATAATAAAATGGTTATTATTATATTCCCTTGTTCATGGTAATTGTCTATTGTTCATGCTATAATTGTATTAACCAGAAATTGCAATACATGTGTGAATACATAGACCACAACATGTCCCTAGTGAGCCTCTAGTTGAGTAGCTCGCTGATCAATAGATGGTCATGGTTTCCTGACCATGAACATTAGATGTCATTGATAATGGGATCACATCATTAGGATAATGATGTGATGGACAAGACCCAATCCTAAGCATAGCACAAGATCGTGTAGTTCGTTTGCTAGAGCTTTTCTAATGTCAAGTATCATTTCCTGAGACCTTGAGATTGTGCAACTCCCGGATACCATAGGAATGCTTTGGGTGTACCAAACGTCACAACGTAACTGGGTGGCTATAAAGGTACACTACATGTATCTCTAAAAGTGTATGTTGGGTTGGCACGAATCGAGACTGGGATTTGTCACTCCGTATGACGAAGAGGTGTCTCTAGGCCCACTCGGTAATGAATCATCATAATGAGCTCAATGTGACTAAGTAGTTAGTCACGGGATCATGCATTACGGAACGAGTAAAGTGACTTTCCGGTAACAAGATTAAACAAGGTATTGGGATACCGATGATCGAATCTCGGACAAGTAACATACCGATTGACAAAGGGAATTGTATATGTGATTGATTGAATCCCCGACATCGTGGTTCATCCAATGAGATCATCGTGGAACATGTGGGAGCCAACATGGGTATCCAGATCCCGCTATTGGTTACTGGCCGGAGAGCTGTCTCGGTCATGTCTGCATGATTCCCGAACCCGTAGGGTCTACACACTTAAGGTTCGGTGACGCTAGAGTTGTTATGGGAATTAGTATGTGGTTACCGAATGTTGTTCGGAGTCCCAGATGAGATCCTGGACGTCACGAAGAGTTCTGTAATGGTCCAGAGGTAAAGATTTATATACGGGAAGACCAGTTTCAGTCATCGAATTAATTTCGGGGTTATCAGTATTGTACTGGGACCACCGAAAGGTGTCCTGGGGTCCACCGGGTGGGGCCACCTGCTCCGGGAGACTTAGTGGGCTGAACAAAGGGTGGGAACCAGCCCCTATTTGGCTGGTGCCCACCCCCAAGGGCCCAAGGCGCATAGGGTTGAAAACCCTAGGGGGTGGGGGTGCCTCCCACCAACCTGGGGGGCAAGCTCCCCCCCTTGGCCGCCCCCCCTAGATAAGATCTAAGGGGGCCGGGCCCCTCTGCCCTCCCCCTATATATAGTGGGGGTTTGGGAGGGCTGCCAAACCCTTCCCCTGGCATAGCACTCTCCCTCCCCAACACCTCCTTCTCCATAGTAGTGCTCGGCGAAGCCCTGCCGGAGAACTACAAGCTCCACCACCATGTCGTCGTGCTGCCGGAGCTCTCCCTCAACTTCTCCTCTCCCCTTGCTGGATCAAGAAGGAGGAGACTTCCCCGGGCTGTACGTGTGTTGAATGCGGAGGCGCTGTCCGTTCGGCGTTAGATCGGATCTTCCACAATTTGAATCGCCGCGAGTACGACTCCCTCATCCGCGAACTATTAATGCTTCCGCTTAGCTATCTTCAAAGGTATGAATATGCTCATCCTGTCTATCTCTTGTTGCTAGCATCTCCTAGATTGATCTTGGTGATGCGTATAATTTTTTTTGAATTATTGCTACGTTCCCCAACACGAAGGGCCTGGCCCAGCGCCACATCAGATAAATGGCGGCGCCGTCCCGCGAAGCCGTTTCCCCGTGCTGAAGACGTATTCCCCGTGAGTATGTTCCCCAGGTTAGAAAGTGTATTCATTTGTTCCTTTAGATGTAAATATGTTTTCACTTTTCTGAAGGCTAATCTCAGGAAGACGCTTTCTCTTTTTCAGCCCCGCCCACCGAAAAGTTTAAATTGTGAACGTTCACTGTTTAAGCCACTTTTCTGCCTAAATGTGAATGGCCACAACCTTTCAGTCGTGCCTCCGATTGAGGTGATTCCAATGCTCATGTTCTCTGTTCGTCGAGCTCTTTTCGATGGGACTATTTTATTTATGTTTGCACATTCTGAAAATGCCCATTTTGCCCTTGCCCTAATTCAGCCCCTCTAAGAGAGAACAATTCTCCGACAAATTTTTCCGCGAGTTGATCACACTCATCCCAGGAGTATTCCTCTACCCCCCAGGCAAGCCAACTACTTATCATGAGCCCCGAACTTGCATGTTGACTTTGCTTGCACCTCATGTGTGCGATTAGTTGCAGTAGTTTCTTGCCTGTTCCGTTTGTTGTTAATTCAGTCGTGCTATATGTTTTTGTTATCTGCCATGCATGCTTGTGCTCTCATGGAATATGTTGAGATGCTAGCTGAATGTTGCGGTTGAGAATATCTTGCCTTTGTTTGGTTTAGTTCATGCCAGTAGTATCGATGTTATGATGATTCTATTGCTCTAGTGAGATTGCTAATACTTGGTATTGTCATGTTTCACATGCTATTACTGTTCACTTGAAAAGCTTGATGTTTTTTCACTACATCGGTATGTTGCATGCTAGTGGTTGCATTCATGTTAAACATACTTGCATGATGATTGATGATGGAGAAGTTAATAGTATGACTTAATAACAAACCTCCTCCGTCATCAATGGGATCGAGTCATAGTGCCACCAAATCAAGATTTTTCCAGTGCAGCCACATTTGCCTTTTATGGGAAGGCCCTAACTGGGTCTATTGACATGCCTCTTGCTAGTGCCTCCAACGAGGGAAGGTTATGGGCGCGCACTACCCTGATCAGGTAGGCGGACATAAGCCTTGTGTGCCCGTAGTTGGATGGTAAGCGCTTTGTCCCTGATTGGGACCGTTATTGTTTTGCCACGATGGTGGCCGTTGATGCTTTTGGTAGGCACGAGGCCACCCAGGACTGAACCCAAAGGGAGTGTTGGTTGGAGTGGCTGGGAGAGTGTCATGGGCAATAGAACAGTTTTGTCGGAACGCCATTGGTCCACCCAAATGGGAGTGCGAGGCCATGGGTTCTGTGGTGTGGGTACAGTGCACTACCTCTGCAGAGTGTGTGTTTAATCTATCGATAGCCGCGTCCTCGGTCATGGGCACAAGTTCATAGTAGGTCACACTATTGGGTGTTTGTAGAAATGGAGGATAAACCTAAACTAACTAATTTTATGAATAATGTGTAATAAATAATGCGGTGATTCAGACTATGAGATAGTCGTGAGAAGTCACGGTGATGTGTTGATATGATCACGAGACAAGGTCTCGGTGAGTGTTGAACCAAGTGTGGTTCCATTTGTGATCCATAAATGATCACCATTTGGTTACAAGGTAATTCGTTGAACCGAGTGTGGTTCCATTTGAAATCCATGAATGATCAACATTTGGTTACAAGGTAACCCGTTGAACCGAGTGTGGTTCCGTTTGTGATCCGTGAATGATCATCGTTTGGTTATGAGATAACCCGTTGGTAAGAGAGTCCGAGGGACTCGGTGCACAAGTTTGGTTGCATTGCATGAGTAACATGTGGTTATTTGCATTTAAAGAACCATGGCAGAATAGGAGATGGTTGCATAAAGTCAACATGTTATGTCTGCATTGGATATGACTGGTAGTTTATTTTCAGCATAGTTTCATGATGCCATGCCATGTTTTGATTGAATTTATGCCATGTTTTGGATTGAAACGCTAGATTATGCCATGTTTATGATATGCCATGCTATGTTTGAAATGCTATGCTATGCCATGTGTTGTTGTTGCCATGTTATTGCCATGCTAGTAGATGCTATAATGCTATTCATACTTAGTTTGATTTATGACTCTAGTTAGTATCATGCCATGCGTAGCAATTGTGTTGAAGTAGATTTTTACATATGCTTGGTTCTTGCTTTGTCATCTGTTCATTTGGATGCTATGTATTTGATTGTCTTGCAAGTACATTCAATGTACTGACTTGGTGTGCCATGACAGTTTTGTAGGTCATGCCTAAATTGTTCGCTTGCTCCGTCGTGCTAGGCCGTAATCTTGCCAGTCCTATGAGTTGTGGAGCCCAGCCAGAGTCGACATGCTGCCAAACCAAGACTTCCGCCGCCATTTAAATAGCCTTAGCGCTATGCCAGATAATTCTATTCATCAATGATGTAATCCGA
Source organism: Triticum dicoccoides (assembly GCF_002162155.2). NCBI lineage: Eukaryota > Viridiplantae > Streptophyta > Magnoliopsida > Poales > Poaceae > Triticum > Triticum dicoccoides. The sequence continues at coordinate 493,840,042 of NC_041387.1, forward strand.
TACACATGTATTTGATAAATATTCTTGTACCTGGAATGATGTATCATGGACCTGTCGTGTGTCAGGTGTTATCCTGGGCTGACGTGTGAAGGCCCCCTGCTCCATGCAGATCAGGGTGCCACAGGAGATGGTATTAGAGCAGCCAGGATGGCATAGGTTATCCTAGCATTAGATCACCGCTACCATTAACCCGTAATGACACTAAAGGATTTGACTCATCCCCGACATCCAGCATGGCCACTGTTAATCAACAGGTGGCACAGTCGGGATTGACACATCCTTACCCCATTGTCCCTGCCTTGTTATCCCTGGAACGAATAGCAACTCTATCCTTTTTGGTCGGCCGTACCGCTTACCCTTCACCATTAAGGGAAAGGAACCACACCGTGCGGGCATGTCCCACATAGCTGCCTATAAAATCCCCTTTTCCGCTAGCCGTATCGCTCACCCCTCAGTCAGCCATGTCCCTGTAGAGAAGCCTAGCTAGTAACTCTCCATCCATGACTTGCGCCCTCAAAGCTCCCAAGTTTTAAACCCAAACCTTTGCCGTCAACCATACTGGCTTTCCACCTCTTCTTACTGAGATGCTCACCAAAGCCTTTGGTTGTAATGCTAGCCCCGATTACTCGTTGTTCCAATCGGCACCCATCCCTCACATTCACCGCTATGATGCAAGAGTGAACATCTGCCCAGGTCCCGCAGTAGATGGTCGGCCTTTGGTTTTTTAGGGTAGAGCCATGCCCATTACTAATTTGGCAATTCAGGCCACTGCTGTGGAGGCTATCCTATACCTCCGAACCAAGTTTCCGCCAGTGGCAGGGAGGCGGGAGTTCTGCTTCTTCATCATTGTGACAGAAGTAGGAATTCAGTCTCCTCCCACTATTCAGGCAGATGACCCAACAATCGCTCTCCTGGTGCAATATAACACTGCCGAGGGGATGATGATTGCAAAGATGCTTGCCGAGTTTAGAACCATGGACAATGATGCGGTACGGGTTGTCACGGAAGCTTATCGTGAGACTCGTAAATTTGCATCTCAAGCCGTTCGCCCAATGCCATCTGACCCAGTGCTACCCTCTCAACCTGTATTGTGGCCTAAACCCAACATCATCACCCTCGACAAGGCTCTTTACCGGATCCACCAGCTGCATTTGCTCGGATCAATTTCAGCCACACCCCCAGTAGTAGAGCCCCAACCCATAGAAGCGTCGGACGATGAAGATTGAGATTGGCTTAGTCTTTGTCCCCCTGGAGAGCCCCGGCAAGGCCAGTCCTCTGCATGACCTCAGTCACGCAGTCAGATGGTTCTGCGAGTAGGTTGGTCTGTCGGTTCATCCTTGATATGAGGGTAGAACCATGTATCCCAGAGTGAGTTGTTTCATTTAGCGCATAGCGAGTTCATGCTTTGTTGTATGCGTGTACTGTGTAATCCATATGTTGTGTTCTATATATGTTTTCGTGCTTTTGTTATTGTGTTTGTTTTTGCTTGTCTCTTTGTCAAGCAGAAATGTTTGTCAGGGTTGGCACTGTGTTGCTAACAAGATTTTAATCAGTAGAGCACATACACTAACAACAACATTGACTCGTCCCGAGTGTATAATAAAATGTGCGCTAGTGTAGGTATATGTATACCAGGAGTACATATACCCACTAGCATTAAAACACCTTAGTGTGATTTGTCTGATGTGTTTTACTTGGCATGTATATTGCATCTGTCTGCTTGTTAGTTTAGACTGCATTGCATCCTGCACGCAGCCCTGGTTCACCCACAAGTACATTTGCACAGTACTCGAGGAATGCAAAATCATCCCTATCTCTATCTATGCACACCCTGTGTGCCAGATTTTCCAAAACCCAGAGCCTCGAAGAGGCATTTCCATCTGGCCATTTCTCGTCCCTAATTCTTTTTCATTAGCCCCAATTGTGTTTTCGAAGAAATGTTGCTAGCTTTATTTCACTCGATCCAGTACATCTATCTCGATAGAGATTTCAACCCCGATTCTACCTTGATGCTTACATTTTGTGGAGCTACCCGTGAAATTTTTCCCAGTGCCCTAGTGTGACTCCTGAGCTGGCGCAGTCACCTCACCTGCATCCGAACCCCATCACCGCCATCGTCAGTGCCTTGCATGGAGCAGGCAGGTCGCCACCACCACTCCACTGCAGCACGCGACTACTCCGTCGGCGCGAAGCGACGGAGAATCAAGCGTGGTGGGGTACCACCCCATGCACCATCTTCATCCGCGTCTCAAGCCACCGCACCAAGTCGCACGTTAACCCGGGCGCGATCATTCCTGATGAGTATCACCACCAGGATCAACGAGCCGATCAGCATGCCCAACATAGCAGCTAGGAACCACTGTAGCGCCACCAGGAACACGGCCTCACCAAAGGAGCTCGGCTCGATTCCATCTAGCCCAAGGAGGTAGTAGAGCGGCATTGTATTTTTGTGTTGGAGAAGAGTCGCGCTGCTGTCTTTTATAGCCCAACTCTGGTGTACGATGAGTGAGGTCCAGGAGAACCGCTCGTCGTCCGATCACCGATGTCCAGGAGGTGAATCCGCGAGCAGTGCCGACAAGGTGCTGGCCTGCAACGTGAGTGCTCGCTGCACTGGCGCCGTGCATGCCATGCACTACGGCACTAGGGTCCTCATCGCCCTAGGAGCTAGTGCATGCTGCACCTAGCCGCATGCAGAGTAGTAGCATAGAAGAAGCATCAAGCTGGAGGTAGAAAAGGAGGCTGCTAGTGGGCCCTGGACCCACGTGTCAGCAGGTGAGACCACTGTTCATTGGGGTGCATCTAGCAAATTTTTCGGGAGTTTGATCTCGAGTACCCCTAGCCGTGGAAATAACCACGTTTGCCAGATCTCTCCCTGGGTGTATCAATTGTCGGTGCCCCCAACTCGTTTTAATTTGACCAAAGGGTCAAAATTAACCCAGAGGTTTTTCCCCGGAGTGGTTATCTTTTCATTTGTGTTTTAACCCTAGGAATCTCGAGGACAAGATTCTTTTAAGGGGGGAAGAGTTGTGACAACCCCAAAATTGGGTTATCAATTTTTGTGTTGTTATTCCTTCCCGGCAATCATTTTCAAAATCTTTCACGTGAGTTTGCTGGATGACTCTGAGAATTCTTGTCATTTCCAACCATTCAAAACCTTGCTCATGTCTTTGTTAGTGGGCAAGACCTCATTTGCATCATCTCAAATCCTCTCAAACCCTAATTCCAAATTTTTGGAATTTGAATATGGCCTTTGTGATTACAAAGGAGCCATCATTTTCCTTGATCTGTTGATCATCCCATCTGTTCCCAGAGACCCTCCTATCCTTCTAAACCTTGGATATGCAAAAATATTGCCAAGTCCCATGCAATATTTTTGAATTGTGATTTATTCCTTTTCTTGTCTTTCTGAGGAATAAAATCCAAAGGCATATCTAGTCATCTCCTAAAATCATGAGGATTGGTGGAGTTGATATTTATATCTAATCCAAGCTCTGGCAAAATATTGGCCATAATTAAATAAGGAAAATTGCCTTTTCTTATTTAATGCCAATATTCCATTTCTGCCACTTTCTAAAGGAACTACTATTTTTATAGTAGAGAAAATTCCCACATAAATTGTGGAGCTTGTCCTTGCTATATAATCACTAGTTCCATCATTTTCTCATGTTCCACAGTTCAAAATTTGGCACATGATCCAATGCAAGTTTCTGTCTTCTCTAAAATTTTGCAAAGTAAGTGCTTTATTCCTAATTCCTATTGAGCTGCAATTTGGCAGGGTGATTAACATTGATAAATCACCCATGGATACCAAAGATCAGCTCAATCCCTTCATCCTAGCTCCCTATGCAATTTTTCAAAGTTTCTGACCCGATTGCAACTTTGTGAAGGAAGTACCTTCATAGGATATCCAAATGGGATGAAACTTTGCCATCTTCTCAAATATCCTAAATCATTCGCCTCGACCTAAATTCAGCTCATTTCCTTGAACTATGTGAGCACAGGAGCAATTCTTGATTTATGTCCAAATTTTCAGTTTGTGAAGCAAGTATATTTTATCTTGCTCCATTATGGATAAAAATATTTCCAAGCCTTCTCATATCAATATAACTTACCTCCACAAGATTGTGGCTCATTCCATTTAGCCAATATTTTCCTAGAATTTTCCAGAGTTTCTGGACAGAAGAGATGTTTGTGAAACAAGTACCAATTTGGCAAGTCCATTTTGTATGATCTTTTTGCAGCATCTACATATGACGAAATCAGTAGGATTTGCCAAGTGGTAGCCCAAACCAACACTCCTAGTGAGTGCTTCTTACTCATTTTGTTTCTGGACCTATTTTAGGAGTTGCAAAGCAACTATGCTAAATTTTTATCCTAATGGCCTCATAACTCCCAGGACTGTAGTCCTTGCTACCCTAAGCCTCCCAGACATCAAGTTCACCTTTTAACCTCTATGGTTTTATCTCTAGAATGTGGCCAAGTTTGCAACAGCAAACTGGTGAAGCTTAGTTTACTCAGCTCCCTTTGTCTTTGCATGTCTCTTTACCATAGTAATACCCTACCTTGGATGGACTACGCTGTAGACATGAGCAGGCATCGCATAGGAAGCCAAAGCACTCATTGTCGGTGGTGACCACGAATAATGCCGGCCAAAACGATGCTCTAGCCACTGTTGGCAATGGTAGAGCCGCTCCGGCCGGATTTGGTTTGTCCCTGCATGTCAAGCAGCTCAGAATCGTTGTCGTCTTCCCCTGGACCCCTCACCCCCTCCGTTTGCTTTTTCAACGAGCCGTTCCAATGACCGCACAGTGCTCCCGTGGCCATCATCTTCTTCCTCGCTCATGTCCTCTTCTCCCTCTCGTCCGTGAGCGTTGCCCGACTCCGTGAGCTCCTGCGCATCGTCTGGTTCCCCCTCGTCTCCTTCCCACTCCTCCCCGTGATCGATGGAGCTGGTAGAGCCATGGCCAGACGTGCTCAATAGAGCTTGGCTCGGGTGCTCCTGCCTGGCTATAAATAGCTCGCCCTCGGCCCTCTGTAGATCATCGGCCACCTCTCCTCTCCTCTCTGTGCCTCCCCTAGCAGCTCATTTGTTCCCGGAGCTCCTCTACGCCCCTGCCATCGCCATGGCTGCCGCCTCGAGCTCTGCTCGATCCCGGTGATGCCGTGCCTCCTCATCGTTCCTCCACCTCTACTGCATCACCTGAGATCCGGCGAGCCTCCCCGTAGCCTCAACCCTGCCCCTCCACCATCGTAGCTCCATTTTCTCTGGAGACCTAAGCCCCTCTCCGCCGCGGGCCGCGTTGCTCCCTTTCCAGTGCTCTTCGCCGGCAACGGAGGCCACCACAGGATGTGCCCCACGCTCCTGAGCTCGTGAGTAGGTCACCCGTCGTCTGCAGTGACCGGAGCCGCCGACATTCGCTGTCGAGGCGAGCCCCTGCCTCGGCCCGTCGTGCACCTGAGCACAAGGTTGAAGGAGGTCAGGGCCAGGCGGGCCCCACCCCTACATGACCCCACCTGTCATTCACCGAAGGGCCTGGCCCAGCGCCACGTTAGATAAGTGGCGGTGCCCTCCCGTGAAGCCGTTTCCCTGCGCTAAAGACGTATTCCCTGTGAGTACGTTTCCCATGTTAGAAAGAGTATTCCTTTGTTCCTTTAGATGAAAATACATTTTCACTTCTCTGAAGGTGTATTCTCAGAAAGACGCTTTCTCTTTTTCAGTCCTGCCCACCGAATAGTTTAAATTGTGAACGTTCACTATTTAAGCCACTTTTCTACCTAAAAGTGAACGGCCAGAACTTTTCAACCGTGACTTTGATTGAGGTGATTCCAATGCTCACATTCTTTGTTCGTTGAGCTCTTTTCGATGGGACTATTTTCTTTATGTTTGACATTCTAAAAATGCCCATTTTTTCCTTGCCCTAATCCAACCCCTCTAAGAGAGAACAGTTCTCCGGCAAATTTTTCCGCGAGTTGATCACACTCATCCCCGAAGTATTCCTCGACCCCCCAGGCAAGCCAACCACTTATCATGAGCCCCGAACTTGCATGTTGACTTTGCTTGCACCTCGTGTGTGCGATTAGTTGTAGTATTTTCTTGCCTGTTCCGTCTGCTGTTATTTCAGTCGGGCTATATGTTTTTGTTATCTGTCGTGCATGCTTGTGCTCTCATGGAATATGTTGACATGCTAGCTGAATGTTGTAGTTGAGAATATCATGCCTTTGTTTGGTTTAGTTCATGCCAGTAGTATCGATGTTATGATGATTCTGTTGCTCTAGTGAGATTGCTAATACTTGGTATTGCCATGTTTCACATGCTATCACTGTTCACTTGAAAAGCTTGATGTTTTGTCACTACATCTGTATGTTGCATGCTAGTGGTTGCATTCATGTTAAAAATGCTTGCATGATGATTGATGATGGAGAAGTTAATAATATGACTAAATAACAAACCTCCCCCGTCATCGATGGGATCGAGTATTAGAGCAAAGATTGAAGAGAGCCACTGCTCCATAATTTTCCTACAGGAAACCAAGTGTGAGCAGTTTGATATTAGAAAGATTAGGTCTTTCTGCCCTAGACGTTTCGATCAGTTTTCTTTTTCTCCTTCTGTTGGGGCTTCTAGTGGAATTTTCGTCATATGGAACTCCTCTGTTTTTGAGAGTCGACTCATGGAAGTTCAACGTTTTAGCGTAGTTGTTTCTTTCAAGTTTGTCCATAACTCTAAGAAGTGGACTTTGGTCTCAGTTTATGGGACATGTGAGGGTGAACCCAGAGATGATTTTGTTAACTGGTTGTACCACCTAACCATCCCTCAAGATGAGAATTGGCTACTCCTGGGTGATTTTAATTTCATTCGCTCCTTAGATAACAGAAATCTACCAGGAGGAGATATCAACGACATCTTCCTTTTTAACGAGATCATTGGGCATCTTGGCCTTCTGGAATTACCTATCAAGGGAAGAAGCTTCACGTGGTCTAATATGCAGCAAATACCACTCTTAGAGCAGCTTGACTGGTTTTTCACTACCTTGGATTGGGTAACACATTATCCAAATACTATAGCCTTTCCTTTGGCAAAAACTGCCTTGGATCATGTGCCATGAGTGGTTTCAATTGACACTAAAATTCCAAAGTCTAAGGTCTTCAGGTTTGAAAAATTCTGGGTGGGTATGCCAGGTTTTATGGACTATGTCAGAAAATCTTGGGAGGCTCTAGTTTTCTCTGATCTCTCTGCATCTGCGGTTTTAACAAGGAAATTTAAACGACTCAGGTACGGCTTGAGGGCTTGGAGCAAGAAACTTTCTTACCTCAAGAAGCTCACAGTGGATTACAGCAAGGTTATTCTCTATTTTGATTAGTTGGAGGAACTTAGGCCACTTGTGAGACATGATTTTAACTTCAGGAGAATCGTTAAGTTGCATTATGAGCACCTGTTGAAACTGCATTATATATATTGGAAGCAGAGGTGCACAATCAGGTACATAAAGGTGGGAGAGGAGAACTCTAAATTCTTCCATGCCATGGCTTCTGAGCGAATGAGGAAGAACTCCATAGCTAGCCTTAAAACCTCAGGGATGGATGACCCAGTATCTGACCATGACCAAATGGCGGGAATTCTTTGGGCCTTTTTTAAAAACAGAATGGGCCAGACCCAGGGCATTTCAATGGGATATGACATGGACAGCTTAATTCAGCCTGTCCCTGGCTTGGAGGAGCTGTCATAGCCCTTCGCTGATGCTGAAATTAACAAGGTTCTGCAGGAGATGCCACCTGATTGGGCTCTAGGCCCTGATGAATTTAATGTATTGTTTGTCAAGCGTTGTTGTCCAATTATTGAGATGGATTTTCTGTGGATAATTCATGATTTTTATGAAGGAAGGTTGTCTTTGGAAAATATAAATGACTCACTCATAACTCTCATACCCAAGATGACACCTCCTAAGGGACTAGACGATTTTCGTCCTATATCTCTCACCAACACTTGCTTGAAATTCCTCACCAAGTTGTTGGCCAATAAGTTGCAAAGAGTGATTTTGAATTGCATTCATAAGAATCTATATGGCTTTCTTAAGGGCAGATCAAACCAGGATTGTTTAGCTTGGGCGTTTGAATATATACATCAATGCAGACAGTCCAAGAGACCTATTATCATTCTGAAACTTGACTTTGCCAAGGCTTTTGATACAGTGGAACATGAGGTTATTTTGCAGATGCTCAAGCACAAGGGTTTTCATGATAAATGGATTAATTGGGTTAAGGAAATTCTTTCCACAGGATCTTCTTCTGTGCTGCTCAATGGCATCCCTAGCAAGCAGTTTAAGTGGGGTCAGACAGGGTGATCCTCTATCACCACTTCTATTTGTCATTGCTGCTGATCCTTTGTAATCAATGGTTAATCAAATGTTGTAGCTTGGCACCCTAACCCTCCCAATTCCAACAATGACTAGGATTTTCCTATAATACAATATGATGATGATACTATCATCTTTCTGGCAGCTAGAGAGGAGGAGTTGGTATCTCTTAAGAATATGTTGCTTACCTTTCAGCAATCTACTGGTCTTAAGGTTAATTTTGCAAAGTCTTCCATGATCCCCTTAAATATTGATGATGGGGAGGCAATCAGGTTAGCTGCTGTGTTGGGTTGTAAAATTGGCCAGATTCCATTCACCTAGCTGGGTTTTCCTCTTGGAACTACCAGGCCAAGGATTGTGGATCTTATGCCTCTTGTTAACACCCTGGAAAGGAGATTAACTGCTAGATCATGCATGCTAAATCAAGGCTCTCGTTTACAGCTGTTAACTTTAGCCCTGACCTCTATTCCAATCTACTTCCTCTGCAGTTTGCAAATCCCTCCTGGTATCATCAAGAAGTTGGACAGAATCTTCAGACAATGCCTATGGAGGGGGAGTAGTGATGTTCCAAAACAATCTCTGGCTTCTTGGGACCTGGTGTGCCGACCTAAGGACAAAGGAGGTCTTGGAGTGATTAACTTGCACATTCAAAACAAGGGTCTCCTCCTCAAGCATTTGCATAATTTTTTTAATAAGGCAGATATCTCCTGGGTAACCTTGATCTGGAACAACTATTATGATGATGGTGTTCCACATGCTACAGCTCCAGTGGGTTCCTTTTGGTGGAGAGATATCCTTAAGCTTTCTGATGCATATACTGCCATTGCCTTAGTGCACATCAACATGGGTGACTCTGCTCTTTTTTGGAATGATGCTTGGCTCATTGGTGGTTCTTCTTGACCTTTGTGTTGGAGGCTTGCTAGGCTTTTCTCTTTTGTTAATAATGACAAAGTCTCTGTACATGAATTCCTCATATCACAGGATGTTCACTCCATGTTCTTTCTGCCTTTGTCCAATGAGGCTGCTCTAGAGTTGCAAGGGTTAAAAGGATGGATTCTTGACTTAAACAGGGCCCCAACTTACCAGATGTTTGGATATGACCTGGCAAATCTGGGTGCTTTTCTGCTAAGAGGTTTTACACTCTTATGCACTCACATTTGCCCCTAATTCAACCATGTAAATGGTTGTGGAAAAGCAGGTGTACCATGAAGATCAAAGTTTTTGGCTGGTTGCTCTTCTTTGATGGACTTAACACCAAAGACTTATTGATACGCATGCATTGGAGATCTCCTTTGGATGATAATCTTTGTGTTATTTGCAATGAATATGTGTATGAGGATAGGTTGCATTTGTTTTTCAACTGCAACTTCAGTCGCAGAGTTTGGAGCTATCTTTGCATTGACTGGTCCAGGGGCTGTGATATCCAGCAATGTATTCAATAGGCTAGATCCAAGTTCAAGCATCCTTTCTTCTTCGAGGTCATGATCTCTGCAGCTTGGAATATTTGGATCCTAAGGATTGGCAGAACATTTAGAGGGGAGATAGCTACTTTTGGGGCCTAGAAATGTAATTTTATACATGATCTTTCTCTTCTAGCTCATACGCTTAAGGATGACATCAGGATCAAGCTGATTGCTTGGATTAATTCCTCAGTTTAACTCCAGGTAGGTAGATGTATTTCTGTAACCTAGCTCTTGTACATACCCTTTATTTCCTCTGTTTGTACAGTCTTTGATTTTTTTAATAAAGGGTTGTGGGGCTTTGCCTCACCGTAAATATTCAAAAAAATCGATGGGATCGAGTCACAGTGCCACCAAATCGAGCTTAGAATGGTAATTGATTTCTGCAAATTAAATAAAGCTACTAAAAAGGATAATTACCCCCCTGCCTTTTATTGATCAAATGCTAGAAAGATTATCCAAACATACACATTTTTGTTTTCTAGATGGTTACTCTGGTTTTTCTCAAATACCTGTTTCAAGAGAGGATCAAGAAAAGACCACTTTTACTTGCCATTTTGGTACTTTTTCTTATAGACGTGTGCCTTTTGGTTTATATAATGCACTTGCTACCTTTCAAAGATGCATGATGGCTATATTCTCTGACTTTTGTGAAAAGATTGTTGAGGTTTTCATGGATGATTTCTCCGTTTATGGATCCTCCTTTGATGATTGCTTCAGCAACCTTGATCGAGTTTTGCAGAGATGTAAAGAAACTAATCTTGTCTTGAATTAGGAAAAATGCCACTTTATGGTTAATGAAGGCATTGTCTTGGGGAATAAAATTTCTGAAAGAGGTATTGAAGTTGATAAAGCTAAAGTTGATGCTATTGAAAAGATGTCGTGTCCTAAAGACATTAAAGGTATAAGAAGTTTCATTGGTCATGTCGTTTTTTAAAGGAGGTTTATTAAGGACTTCTCAAAAATTTCTAGGCCTCTGACTAATCTCTTACAAAAAGATATTCCTTTTGTCTTCGATGATGATTGTGTAGAAGCATTTGAAATACTTAAGAAAGCTTTGATTTCTGCACCTATTGTTCAGCCACCTGATTGGAATTTACCCTTTGAAATTATGTGCGATGTTAGTGATTATGCCGTAGGTGCTGTTCTAGGATAAATAGTTGATAAGAAACTAAATGTTATTCAGTATGCTAGTAAAACTCTAGACAGTGCCCAGAGAAATTATGCTACTACTGAAAAAGAATTTTTAGCAGTTGTATTTGCTTGTGATAAGTTTAGACCTTATATCGTTGACTCTAAAGTAACTGTCCACCCTGATCATGCTGCTATTAAATACCTTATGGAAAAGAAAGATGCTAAACCTAGACTTATTAGATGGGTTCTCCTACTACAAGAATTTGATTTGCATATTATTGAATAGAAAGGGAGCTGAGAACCCTGTTGCGGACAACTTGTCTAGGTTAGAGAATGTTCTTGAGGACCCACTACCTATTGATGATAGCTTTCCCGACGAACAATTAGCTATCATAAATGCTTCTCGTACTGCTCCATGGTATGCTGATTATGCTAATTACATTGTTGCCAAATTTATACCACCTAGTTTCACATACCAGCAAAAGAAAAAGTTTTTCTATGATTTAAGACATTACTTTTGGGATGACCCACACCTTTATAAAGAAGGAGTAGATGGTGTTATTAGACGTTGTGTACCTGAGCATGAACAGGAACAGATCCTACGCAAGTGTCAGTCCGAGGATTATGGAGGACACCACGCTGGAGATAGAACTGCACATAAGGTATTGCAATCTGGTTTTTATTGGCCTACTCTCTTCAAGTATGCCCGTAAGTTTGTCTTGTCTTGTGATGAATGTCAAATAATTGGTAACATTAGTAGAAGTCAAGAAATGCCTATGGATTATTCTCTTGTTATTGAACCATTTGATGTTTGGGGCTTTGATTATATGGGACCGTTTCCTTCCTCTAATGGGTATACACATATTTTAGTTGATGTTGATTACGTTACTAAGTGGGTAGAAGCTATTCCAACTAGTAGTGCTGATCATAACACCTCTATTAAGATGCTTAAAGAATTTATTTTTCTGAGGTTTGGAGTCCCTAGATACCTAATGACTGATGGTGGTTTACATTTTATTCATGGTGCTTTTTCGTAAACTGCTTGCTAAGTATGATGTTAATCATAGAATTGCATCGCCATATCAGCCACAGTCTAGTGGCCAAGTAGAACTGGGTAATAGAGAGCTCAAATTAATTTTGCAAAAGACTGTTCATAGATCTATAAAGAATTGGTCCAAGAAACTTGATGATGCATTATGGGCTTATATAACTGCATATAAAAATCCTATGGGTATGTCTCCATAGAAAATGGTTTATGGAAAAGCATGTCACTTACCTCTCGAACTAGAACATAAGGCATATTAGGCCATTAAAGACCTCAATTATGATTTCAAACTTGCTGGTGAGAAGAGGTTATTTGACATTAGTTCACTTGATGAATGGAGAACTCAAGCCTATGAGAATGCCAAACTGTTTAAAGAAAAAGTTAAAAGATGGCATGACAAAAGGATACCAAAGTGTGAGTTTAATGTAGGTGATTATGTGTTGCTTTTAAACTCTCGTTTAAGATTTTTTGCAGGAAAACTCCTCTCTAAATGGGAAGGTCCTTACATTATCGAGGAGGTCTATTGTTCCGGTGCCATAAAAATCAATAACTTCTAAGGCACAAGTCCGAGGGTGGTGAACAGCAAAAGAATCAAACATTATATCTCAGGTAATCCAATAAATGCTGAAACTAATGTTATTGAAACCATGACCCCGGAGGAATACATAAGGGACACTTTCCAGGATGTTCCAGACTCCGAAAAGGAAAAGGTATGTGGTACGGTAAGTAAACCGACTCCAAAACAGTTCTAATGGCATTTTTTCTCCGTTTTGGAATATGTAAGAAAATAGGAAAATAAGAAGTAGTCCGGGAAGGACACGAGGCATCCATGAGGATGGAGGGAACGCCCCCTACCTCGTGGGCACCTTGTGTGCCCTTCGGACTCCATTTTCTTGCATGATACTTCCTGTGGTCGGTAAAAATTCATTATAAAATCTCCTGAAGGTTTTGACCACTGTATCACACAAATATCCTCTGTCTTTGTTTTGAGCTATTTTCTGTCAGAGTTGTCAAGGCCAGGCATCATGTCGTGACCCTCCTCCAATAATGAAAGCAACGATGCTTGGCTAATGAAGATACAACTGAAGAGAGAAGAACTCGAGGGGATCAACAAGGATGATAGGATCAAGAAGGTCAAGGAGGATCAAGCTCCGGCGGTAGAAGAAGAAGACATCCTTCAACCTCATCACAACCTTCTTACCCCAACTGAGATTGAAGCTTTCAAGATGATTGAGTTAGCTCACATACAAAACAAGTATCTCACACGTGAAAATATTTGTTTGAAGGAGCATATAACCGCACTCAAGGGCATTATCCGCAAACTGGAGGAGCTCCTACGCTCAATGTGCGACTATCCATCATCATCACCACCTTCTTCACCAGCAAAGGAGAACTGAACACATGGGTATGGGCATTCCCCTTGGCAACTTCCAAGGTTGGGGGAGGTGCCCCGGTATCGTATCGCCATCACACTCCGATCTTTACCGTTTTTCTTAGTTCGATCCTTTTAGTAATATCTTGATCTATTAGAATAAAGTTTTAGAATGATCTAGTTTTGAGTTTTGCTTTATGATTCCTCTATGTAATCGAGTCCATGAGCTATATATAATAAAGATTAGTCTTGAGTCAAGGGCTTTGCTATCTTGCTATGATCTTGATGGAATAAAAGAAAAATAAATAATAGAAAGAAATAAAGAGATCATATGGATCTTATGGAGAGTAATGACTTCACATATTAAGAGTATGATGAATAAAAGTTGTTGAGAGTTGGCAAACATAGTTTTGGTCATCGTTGCAATTAATAGGAAGTAATAAAGAAAGAGAGGTTTTCACATATAAATATACTATCTTGGACATCTTTTATGATTGTGAGCACTCATTAAAATATGACATGCTAAAGAGTTGATGTTGGACAAGGAAGACAACGTAATGGGTTATGTTTTCTTATATCCGAAATAAAGTATATTGTCATGGATCATCCAACAAGTTGAGATTGCCCTTTCCTTCTCATGCTAGCCAAATTCTTTGCACCAAGTAGAGATACTACTTGTGCTTCCAAATATCCTTAAACCCAGTTTTGCCATGAGAGTCCACCATATCTACCCATGGATTAAGTAAGATCCTTCAAGTAAGTTGTCATGTTGCATGCAATAAAAATTGCTCTTTAAATATGTATGATTTATTAGTGTGGAGAAAATAAGCTTTATACAATATTGTGATGTGGAAGCAATAAAAGCGACAGACTGCATAATAAAGGTCCATATCACAAGTGGCAATATAAAGTGACATTCTTTTGCATTAAGATTTCGTGCATCCAACCATAAAAGCACATGACAACCTCTGCTTCCCTCTGCGAAGGGCTTATCTTTTAATTTTGTCTTATACCTTTTACTAGAGTCATGGTGATCTTCACCTTTCCTTTTTACATTTTATCCTTTGGCAAGCACCTTGTGTTGGAAAGATCCTGATATATATCCAATTGGATGTAAGTTAGCATGAACTAGTATTGTTGAAATTACCCTTGAGGTAAAAGGTTGGGAGGCAACACTACAAGCCCCTATCTTTCTCTGTGTCTGATTAAAACTCCATACCCATAAGTATTGCGTGAGTGTTAGCAATTATGAAAGACTAAATGATAGTTGAGTATGTGGACTTGCTGAAAAGCTCTTATATCGACTCTTTCGGATGTTATGATAAATTGCAATTGCTTCAATGATTGAGATTATAGTTTGTTAGTTTTCAATGAAGTTTCTGATTCATACTTGACATTGTGAATAGATTGTTACTTTAGTATAAGAAATCATATGACAATATTTATATATGTTGCTGTTATAAGAAAGATCATGATGCCCTCGTGTCTGTTTTTTATTTTATCGACACCTCTATCTCTAAACTTGTGGACATATTTTTCGTTTTCGGCTTCCGCTTGAGGACAAGCGAGGTCTAAGCTTGGGGGAGTTGATACGTCCATTTTGCATCATGATTTTATATCAATATTTATTGCATTATGGGCTGTTATTACATGTTATGTCACAATACTTATGCCTTTTCTCTCTTATTTTACAAGGTTTACACGAAGAGGGAGAATGCCGATAGCTGGAACTCTGGGCTAGAAAAGGAGCAAATATTAGAGACCTATTCTACACAATTCCAAAAGTCCTGAAACTCCACGGAAGTTATTTTTGGAATTAATAAAAAATACTGAGCAAAGAAAATACTAGAGGGGGGCCACCCACCATCCACGAGGGTGGGGGGTGCGCCCTACCCCCCTGGGCGTGCCCCCCTGCCTCGTGGGCCCCCTGGTAGGCCTCCAGTGCCCATTTTCTGCTATATGAAGTCTTTTACCCTGGGAAAAATCATAAGCAAGCTTTCGGGACGAGACACCGCCACCACGAGGCGGAACCTTGGCGGAACCAATCTAGGGCTCCGGTAGAGATGTTCTGCCGGGGAAACATCCCTCCGGGAGGGGGAAATCATCACCGTCGTCATTAACATCGATCCTCTCATCGGGTGGGGGTCAATCTCCATAAACATCTTCACCAGCACCATCTCCTCTCAAACCCTAGTTCATCTCTTGTATCCAATCTTTGTCCCAAAACCTTAGATTGGTACCTGTAGGTTGCTAGTAGTGTTGATTACTCCTTGTAGTTGATGCTAGTTGGTTTATTCGATGGAAGATCATATGTTCAGATCCTATATGCATATTAATACCCCTCTGATTATGAACATGAATATGATTTGTGAGTAGTTACATTTGTTCCTGAGGACATGGGAGAAGTCTTTCTATAAGTAGTCATGTGAATTTGGTATTCGTTTGATATTTTAATGAGATGTATGTTGTCTATCCTCTAGTGGTGTTATGTGAACGTCGACTACATGACACTTCACCATTGTTTGGGCCTAGAGGAAGGTATTGGGAAGTAATAAGTAGATGATGGGTTGCTAGAGTGACAGAAGCTTAAACCCTAGTTTATGAGTTGCTTCGTAAGGGGCTGATTTCGATCCATATGTTTCATGCTATGGTTAGGTTTACCTTAATACTTCTTTCGTAGTTGCGGATGCTTGCAATAGGGGTTAGTCATAAGTGGGATGCTTGTCCAAGAAAGGGCAGTACCTAAGCGCCGGTCCACCCACATACCAAATTATCAAAGTAACGAACGCGAATCATATGAGCGTGATGAAAACTAGCTTGACGATAATTCCCATGTGTCCCCGGGAGCGCTTTTCTCTATATAAGAGTTTGTCCAGGCTTGTCCTTTGCTACCAAAAGGATTGGGCCATCTTGCTGCACCTTATTTACTTTCATTACTTGTTACCCGTTACAAATTACCTTATCACAAAACTATCTGTTAACGATAATTTCAGTGCTTGCAGAGAATACCTTACTGAAAACCGCTTGTCATTTCCTTCTGCTCCTCGTTGGGTTCGACACTCTTACTTATCGAAAGGACTATGATAGATCCCCTACACTTGTGGGTCATCAGAACCCACTTGACCAAGTCCTTCGGAGCATCTTCAAATGCATCAATCTCCTCTTGAAGCTTGTCCTTGCCTTTTAGCTTGTGGTCTTGTGGTGGAAGATCATCTTGAGCTTGTGTTCCTTTGAAAGAAGTGGGTCATACTTCTCTTGTTGAGGAACAAACTTCGTCTTGGGGAATTGATCTTCTTCCCACTCAACTCCATTGGCATTGAACTTTCGTTCAAAACCAACACATTGATTCTTCCAGTGCCTTCCTTGCTTGTGTACAATTTCCTCAAATTGCTTACTTCCGACAAGGCTTTTGTAAACACCTTTCTCTATAATTCCCTTCAATAATATATTTTCTTGCTCAAGTGTAACTTGGCTAAGAGAGTCATTAGTGGAATCAAGAGAACTACTAGAAGCAACAATATTGGATTTAACATGTTTATTGTTACTACTAGAAGAAGAATCTTTCTTGTTCTTGTTGCTAGATTTTACTTGTGGCATGTAAGTACACAAGAGTAAATGCTTGGCAATCTAAAAAGAACTTTTCTTCCGAAGATCATCATTGATGGCCTTTAAGAACCCATGCTCTTGCTCAAGATTGAGCTTTTCAAAGCGTAACTTCTCATGAGGTTTTAAAAGTTCTCGATGATCTTCTAAAGCAGTTTCATGAGCTAACTTAAGAGTGTTTAGTTCTTTAGTTAGGCGATCAATCTCCTTCTTATCATTGTCATTCCTTTTATCTTGATTATCATGATTAATTGACGTTTCATCATAGTATTCATCACTAGAGTTGTCAACAAGTAAATCATCATCACCTAGCCAATCATCTTCATCACTATTGAAATCAACATACTCGGGGTGTGATACCTTGGGGCCTTTAGCCATGAAGCATCGTCCAATTCCTTCATTAGGTGAGTCAAGTATGTCATAGGAGTTCGTTGACACAAGTGCTGGACCAGCAACACCTTCATCTTGAGTATATTCGGAGTCGGAGTGATAACTTCTCTCGGAGTGGTGGTCGGAGTTGGAGCCTGATTCCCATTCACACCCATGATCTTGATGTCTTCATTTTGTGTAGCTCCTTGATGTCTTATCCTTCTGAATCCTTGCTTCTTTGAGAGGTTCTTCGTTCATAGAGATCATCTCTACTCCTTCTCTCTCTTGGAGGTGATTCTTCCCTTTTGCTTCTTCTTTTAGGTGAGTCTTCTCTTCTTTTGTAGGGAGTCGTACACTCATTGGAGTAGTGTCCGGGTCTTCCACAATTGTAGTAGTTTCGCTCACGACTAGAAGATCTTTTGTCATTGTAGAACCTTGACTTGGAACTTCTTTCCTTGCTTCTACTCTTTTAGAATTTGTTGAAGTTCTTCACCATTAAGCTTAATTTTTCACTGAAGGCTTGTTTCTCATATGATGATGTAGGAGCATCACATGAGGCTTTGTAAGCACCACTAGACTTGCTGTGAAGCTCTTGTTTGTCCTTGAGTGACATCTTATGAGCAACAATTCTTCCAATGACTTCGGTTGGCTTGAGATCTTTGTAATTTGGCATCATATGGATCAATGTGCACATGGTATCATATTTTCCATCCAAGGCTCTCAAGATCTTCTTGATGATGAATTTGTCAGTCATCTCTTCACTTCCTAAGCTGACAATCTCATTTGTGATGAGAGCAAGCCTAGAGTACATTTCGGCGACACCTTCACCATCCTTCATTTTGAACTTGTCAAGTTGACTTTGGAGCACATCCAACTTGGATTCCTTGACAGAGTTGGTACCTTCGTGCATATCAATCAAAGTATCCCAAATTTCCTTTGCATTCTCAAGACGGCTGATTTTTTTGAATTCTTTGGAGCACAATCCATTTAAGAGGATATCGCAAGCTTGAGCATTATATTGCAACATCTTAAATTCTTCTGCGGTAGCTTCGCGATTTGGTTCTCTTACATCGAAGAATTCACCTGGCAAGCCAATACACACAATAGCCCAAACGGCGGGGTTATGTCCAAGAATATGCATTTTCATCTTATGTTTCCAACTAGCAAAATTAGTATCATCAAAGTAAGGACCTCAACGGTGGTAATTTCCCTCGCTAGACGCCATACTCTCCTAGGTTATGAAACAAAGGCTATGATCACCAAAGCTACGCAAAACAAGGCAACTGGAGACCAAAGCTCTGATACCACTTGTAGGATCGAAAGTATGTCTAGAGGGGGGGTGATTAGACTACTTGACCAAATAAAAACTTATCCTTTTCCCAATTTTAGTTCTTGGCAATTTTTAGCAACTTAGCACAAGTCAAGCAATCTTAATACAATTCAACCAAGCATGCAAAGAGTATATAGGCAGCGGAAAGTAAAGCATGTAACTTGTAACAAAGTAAATGGGAACAGTTTGGAGGGAGCAAACGCAATGTTGACACGGAGATTTTTGGCTTGGTTCTGATAGATGGTGCTATCGTACATCTACGTTGATGGAGACTTCAACCCACGGAGGGTAATGACTGCGCGAGTCCATGGAGGACTCCACCCACGAAGGGTCCACAAAGAAGCAACCTTGTCTATCCCATCATGGCCATCGCCCATGAAGGACTTGCCTCGCTAGGGTAGATCTTCATGAAGTAGGCGATCTCCTTGCCTCGCTGGCAGGATCAGCCTCGCGAGGGAGACTGGAGGGATCAGTCTCGCGAGGATCGCCCGCAAGGAAACGCAGGCCTCCCTCCACTGCTTCCGCAGCCAAGGAGAAACGAGGACCATCATCAAGACGAGGGGGCTGGGGGCTTCCAGGAGCCATGCGCGATCGCGTGCATCCTGGACGGAGCTCAAGCCCCAGCCTCTCAACGCATCTTCAAGCAGTTCGCCCGAGAAGTGAATGCAGTCCTCCCCAAGCTTGAAGTGACGCGCCCCCTCAGGTGGTCAGCGTGCGCCATCACGTTCAGCTCAGCGGATCAGCTCAAGTGTGCGGCCACAGCCGGAGTCCTCCCAATGCTTTGCTCCCCAGTCATCAGTAACGTGCAAGTCACTAGGACCCTCATCGACGGCGGGGCAGGGCTCAACGTCCTATCCGTAGAGACGTTCAACAACCTCCAAGTGCCTTACGATCATCTTCAGCCAACCAAGCCTTTCTCTAGTCACCAACGGCTCCACAGTTCCAATCGGGCAAGTCCGCCTCCCTGTCACCTTCGGGGCCCGCAACTACCGCACCGAGCTCATTGACTTCGACGTCGCCCACATCCGCCTGCCATACAACGCCATCCTTGGCTACCCAGCTCTCGCCAAGTTCATGGTCGTGACTCATCACGGCTACAATATCCTCAAGATGCCAGGAAGTGGTGGAGTCATCACGGTGCCCTGTGAAGAAAGAGACGCAGTGTGCTCCCTGGAACGAGCTTTTCAGGCCGCATCACTTGAGGACCCAAATCGCGGGAGCGGGAGGCTCCCCGAAGCCGCTCCCAAGAAGAAGAAGACATCGCCAGGCCCGATCCCTCAGGAGGCAGGTCCCTCAGGATCCGTGCCTGCTCAGGGGGCACCTCCTTCTGTCGCATAGGGAGGTGCGCCCAGCGCCCTCCTCAAGCAGGGCTCGAGGGCTCCCCCTGGAGGGCCACCAACCTTGCTAAGGTCACGAGGGAGGCGCTTGGGCACCACTTGGAGGCGTGTATCAGAACACGTTTCCCTCAGGAAGGAGCAAGGCAAGGAGGGCCGAACCCTTAGGAGTTCGTCAGTCAGATCACACAGGAGTTGCAGGAGTCAAGAGTTATGAGTGGCAGCCGCCGCTTACCTGCCGCAGCTCCCCATCCAGGCGAGGATGGTTGTCTGCGTGTCTGCATCGACATCCCAGGGCTCAACCGAGCCGCCTCTCAGGAGGGCTTCTGGCCCTCGCGCATGGGGCACTGCGAAGGCCCACCCCACAGCTACGTTCGCATGCCCTACGGCTTGCTGAACATGGCTGCGGTGCGCCAGCGCCTCATGAGGGGCATCCTGGAGGCTCAGGAGGCCAGGCGTTCCGCAGTCCTGGCAGAGATGGAGATGGTTCGCGAGGAGGCACCAGCGCCTCGGGAGCCCCCCGAGGCTCCTGGGCCTAGGGCCTCGTGAACATCAGCTCCCACAGCCCACTACGTCTGCTACTTTAACACCCCTTCGTCGTCAACACTAACAGGTGACACCTTTCAAGTTTCATTTCTAGCTGGGAGCACCCCGAGGGCTGAATCATTCCCAGGCCGCGTGGGTCCGTCCCTGCGGCGTGTATCCCTTTTGTTCATGTTTTTAGCTTACCTTGTTGGGGGCGCCCCTCGGGCTGCATCATCCCCAAGTCGCTCGGGTCAGACCCGGCGGCATGTATCCCTCTTGCGATTATTCTCTGTTTATGCATTCGACCCATCATGCTTCTTATTTGGTGCTTGTCCGTGGCACCCCTTCTTCCTTCGTGTCGGCAGATTGCGCGTTAAAGGGGGGGTACCTGAGCATCGCGACTCAAGGCTCCTACCAGCTCTCCAGCCCTCACCCTCTGGTTTAGTCCACGGCATCGCGCCCTGGCAAACCAGCGACGGCTGAGACTAGCTCGAGGGCCGGGACACGAGGACGTAGAGCGTCGACATCGAACCAAGCTTGCGCGTTAAAGGGGGGGTAC
>NC_041387.1:493861476-493955305 GCF_002162155.2 Triticum dicoccoides
GCTTCTTATTTGGTGCTTGTCCGTGGCACCCCTTCTTCCTTCGTGTCGGCAGATTGCGCGTTAAAGGGGGGGTACCTGAGCATCGCGACTCAAGGCTCCTACCAGCTCTCCAGCCCTCACCCTCTGGTTTAGTCCACGGCATCGCGCCCTGGCAAACCAGCGACGGCTGAGACTAGCTCGAGGGCCGGGACCCGAGGACGTAGAGCGTCGACATCGAACCAAGCTTGCGCGTTAAAGGGGGGGTACCTGAGCATTGCGACTCAGGGCTCCTACCGGCTCTCCAGCCCTCACCCTCTGGTTTTGTCCATGGCATCGCGCCCTGGCAAACCAGCAACGGCTGAGACTAGCTCGAGGTCCGGGACCCGAGGACGTAGAGCGTCAACATCTAACCAAGCTTGCGCGTTAAAGGGGGGGTACCTGAGCATCGCGACTCAGGGCTCCTACCGGCTCTCCAGCCCTCACCCTCTGGTTTTGTCCACGACATCGCGCCCTGGCAAACCAGCGACGGCTGAGACTCGCTCGAGGGCCGGGACCCGAGGACGTAGAGCATCGGCATCTGGCCAAATTTGCAGGAACACACCTCCTCATGCCCTACCGTGCCGGCCACGTGTCAGGGCGGGGCTGTACATGCCCCGGGGGCTCCTCCCGGAGGGGAGCCCCCTCCCACGCACCAGTGGAAGCACCATGCTCCGCGATGGCTGACGACACTGCCGAGGAGCGGCTATGCCCGTACACATATGGAAGCGCTATGCTCCGCGCTGGTGATAAACAACTGAGGGTGGCCCCCGGCTGCATCAACCTCAAGGAGCCCTGAGCTCAGTGCCTGGCCTCATCGCAACGCCTCCCCTTGGGAGCGCCGTGCAAGGGGGCTGGGCACGGGGGCTGCACCCAGGTCACGCCCAGGTGTACGCCACCCAGCCAGGCCCTTCGGGCCTGGTTCGTCGCGTGTCTCTCCCCGAGCGGAGCCAAGGTACAAAGGCCGTTTGAGCGTCAAGGGGGACTCCTGAGCATCGCGACTCAGGAGCCTAACTAGTCACGTAGCCCCTCACTCCTTAGTTCCGAAATGCTAACGGCAGTTGAGGTATGCGCGGGGCCGGGCTCTGCAGACATAGAATGGTAGATTCATCCACACATCTCACCTCCCTACTTGCTGTTCATGCGCCAAGGGGGACTCCTGAGCATCGCGACTCAGGAGCCTAACTTGTCACGTAGCCCCTCATTCCTTGGTTCCGTCCCGGTTTCTAGTCGGGGCTAACGGCGGATGAGGTATGCGCGGGGCCGGGCTCTGCCGGCGTATAACATAAGCAAGTAGGAGGAGTGCAAATTTCAAGGAATTCAAAAGCAAATATTATAGTCCATAACTGTTATCACGACACCAAACGCAAGTTTAAACGCCTCCCTGAGGCATGGTGCATGTTGCAGGAACTGAAAGCAGACAGGGGAGCAAAGGCGAGGAGGAAGAGGCACGTAGGGCCCTCGCCAGGCAATCCCTCGCCGGATAATGCGCGGACCTAGCGCCGCACCAGGAAGCAGTTCCTGACTCTCGAGATAAGTCACCCTCCGGAAACAATAGCTATCGCTGCACCATCACTACATCCAATGCGATCCCGTGTTAGCAACGTCACATTCCTTTCTCACCGAATGATGACTGCTTGAGCGCTAAAGGGGACCTCCTGAGCATCGCGACTCAGGGGCTCTTACTGGACCCCGGGCCGCTCACCTCCTGGCCTTGACCACGGCATCGCGACCTGGCATACCAGCGACGGCTGAAGCCGCCTTGGGACCGGGACCTGTCGGCGCAGAGCACCAAGCCCTCGTGAGGTTCGAAGGGAAGAAACTAAGCTAAGACGGAATCCACATCTCGCATTGCTTCACGATAAGGATCATATTAACAAAAGGGACTACAGACACCTTACAAGCCCCCACGGGGTGCGTTCTTGGCTCCTCGCAGGGACAAAAGACGCGAATCCTAAAAACCCTGACTACAGGAACTACGACGGCAGACGCCATCATCAACATTGGGTCGTGTAAGGCTCGGAGCTAGCCTCATCCAGATCAGAGGCGGTGGCAGCCTAACGAGCCCGTCCTGCTCCGAGAGCGGCGCAGGCTCGGGGGCTCGTAGCTGTCGTCGCTCGTCTCCGGATTTGCGAAGGGCTCGGCGGAGTTGCTGGATCCTTCGAGGTGTCCGCTGCCACCGGAGGAGCTGCTAGAAGGGCGAGCGGCAGGCCTAGTCCTCGTCGCTCCGAAGCTCCGGCTGCTGCCTCTGGGGCAGCACTCCAGCCGGCGCCCATCCTCGTCGAAGACCTTGAAGAACATCACGGAAGCGCCATCGAACTCCAGTTGGATCACGAGGGCACCCCTTATCCCGCTAACCCGGGCGATCTCGCCCCAGCCATGGGTCATGAAGACCTTACCTGGAGTGATGAAGTCGACATCCGCATCGGTCGCGGGGACCTGGCAGTCGGCGTGCCGCAGCCAGAGCCTGAAAGGCCCCCTCAGTGGAATCTCCAAGGCGAAGGAGGGAGGAAGGCGAATCCAAGATCGAGGAGGCATGGCGGCGTGGAGCACAAACTCTCAGGAGGAGCCCTCAGCGTGAACTCCAGGAGGGACAACGCGCACCGCTGTGACCCACCGGCGCCGACGGCGGCGTCGTCCATGGCGCTCAGCATCAGCTCCTGCAGGGCCCTCAAGGTGGGCGTACAAAGGCAGCGGAAACCCTGGGGGCGGCCGCTCGCACCAAGGCCTCGACACCTCCTGCCGCGCGCCCTCATCTTGGCGGCAGAGGACCAACCGCTTCTTTGGTGGAAGCGGGCCAGGACCCTCTCGGGGGGCCTTTCCCTTCTCTTCTGCAGAGAACTGGCGTATCGGAGCCATTGCGGCAGGGCGGAGCAGTGGCGAGGATGAAGGAGAGGAGAAGTAGCAGAGAAAGATGGACTAGAATGGCTCACGCCATTCCGTACTTATAGCCAGGGGAGGCCAACCGCCGGCTTCCACGATCGCAGGTAATCATGACCAGCTTTTGCATGCAGGGACTTGCCAGTTCGTGCAGTTACCGAGGCGTCGTGGGGGAGCGGAGCAGCCCACGTCCAATCAACCGCCATGCGGCACCCGAGGCCGCAGGCTGTTAGGGCCCACGGCGCTTCGCACTCGCCCCTTCGCCTCTCTGCTCAACCAAGTCCGGGCGCGCCTTGGGCCCGGGGGCTACTGTCGGTGTTCTGGGAATGGGGGTCCCCAGACTTGCCTGCCTGCGGCCTGCGGCGTGCCTCTAGGGGCGGCCCAGCATGGCCCATCTTCATCAACATGAGTTCAAGACCCTCGCGAGGGGCCAAGCCTCGCGGGGCGGAAGACACAAGGCTTCCTCAGGCACGGCCTCATTAGGCTGGCTCGCAAGGAGGTGGAGAGATCAAGGCGGGGTACCTCGCAAGGTGCCCATGACGCAAGCCATGACGAACAAGGGCGCCAGGCGGGCGCCAGCCTGCGCAGTGTCCTTCTTTCCTCTTTGGTGCAAAGGGGGCAAGTGAAGGCGAGAGCATCAGGCAAAGGCATCCATTTTGGTGCAACAAGACCAAGACCAGCAGAACGGCAGGATGGAAGTCATCGTGGAGCCCAAGCCGGCGTCACCACCAGAGCCTTTGGCAGGCGAGGACCAACTTTAGTCAGGATAAGTGTACTAGATGTTCCCCTTCAAAATGGCCAATTGTTGGCGCCCTTCCCGCTCAATATTTGGGAAGAGGACCAGGGCCTTTGCCTATAAATAGGACTAGCCACCCACAAGGTAGGAGGAGGGAGAAACCAATCGGACCCTCACCTAGAAACCAGTAGAGAGAGCAACTGAACTCCCTGAGCAGTTCATGGCACCTGCCAAGAATAGACCCTCACGAGGCTGTTCTTCCTTGTACTGTTCATCATCAGCCCAAGAGGCAATCCACCACACCACACACTAGAGTAGGGTTTTACACCACAATGGTGGCCTGAACCAGTATAAACCCTGTGTCTCTTGTGTTGTCCTTTGATTGCTTAGTTAATAGCGAGGCGGTGAGGAGCAGGTAGGCAGAGGGCTAAATCTCCGCGCGCACCCCAGTGTTCGAATCTAGAGGATCTGCCGGAACCCGAAATCTGACAAAAACTGATGCTAATATAATATCTTATCTAAAGACATCGAAGATAGAGTGGAAAACACAATGCATAGCCGAATGGGAGATTCCAAATCTGAACCATTCGTTTGCTTATCTCCAAAGCCATCTAAACAGCAATATCGGCTAGAAAACAAGAAGTATACCTTCAATTCAAGCATGTGTGATCAAATATTTGATTTGTTGCTGAAAATTAATTACATTACAATTCTTGATCACCATGTTAAGCCATCAATCCAAGGACAAATGTATTGTAAGTTGCATGATTCGTCCAAGCATAATTTTGAGGATTGCAACATGTTTCGTCAAATAGTTAAATCGGCCATTGAAAAAGGACGATTGATGTTTGTTGAAACACCAAGAGATGACCAGTCTATTCCGATTGGTCTCGATGGCAAAAAAAATTTGCATCGGCTGCTTCAAGCCGATCCATTTAAAGAGAATGTAAAAGCTGCACGTGATGGGGTCAAGCTTTCAAGTAAAGAAGTTGTTGAAGAGCATAACGAACATAATCTTGAGGGCGAGAATTCCATCGAAGCTACAATGGAGACACCAAGGACTGGGGGGCAGCAAGCAAATCCAATGATCGATGAAAGCAAACCAAAAGAAAATAAAGGCCGAAATAAGCCCAAGTGTAAGAGATCAAAAATGACCTTCGCTGAACTATTGGATAAATATCAAAAGAAGAGTGAAGAGAAGAATGCTTATCGGCCAAATCATGCAAAGAAACCAAGATCACCCCCAAGGCACAAATATGAGGATTGGTATTGGCAAAGTGATAATTTTAATGCAACATATTCATATCCTTATTTTGGGCCGCCAATGCCAACACCGTGGATGCCTCCCTATGCTCATATAGATCCATATCCATCATTGGACAGGTATGATACAAGGGCACATTCTCCATCTTATTTTAGACCATCTCACCAATACTATGCAGCTCCGAGAAGATCTATGTTTGAAAAATCACATACCAACGACCGTTTCAATTATAAGGAATCGGTCCGGAGCTCAAGAAAGAAGAAAGAGGTGGTTGAGCAAGTCTACCACGTCAAAAGAGATGGCCATAAGAGTGCCACTTCAGATAGGCTCTCAAATGAAAAAGAGCCAATTAAAGTGTTGACATTGGCTACAAAAGGCAACAGACAGGTCAATCAAGTGCCAAATCTGAAGAGAAGAAGTTGAGAGTGCACAAGTTAAAACAAGAATTGTCATTAATTCAAACAAAATCGCAGCCGGGGTGCCCACTCGGCTTATCATCTTGGCAAAAGAAGAAACTACAAAAACTTAGTGCACAAGAACTTGAGGAAAGGAATATGGCATGGGTTCCCAAAGGAAGTGCTCAAAATAAGAATTATGT
This sequence comes from Triticum dicoccoides, assembly GCF_002162155.2. Taxonomy (NCBI): domain Eukaryota; kingdom Viridiplantae; phylum Streptophyta; class Magnoliopsida; order Poales; family Poaceae; genus Triticum; species Triticum dicoccoides. The sequence continues at coordinate 493,866,970 of NC_041387.1, forward strand.
GCAAGCTTCCATTACAAGAAGTGTGGCAAAGGTGAAGAAGGAAAAGAGTGAAAACTTTGGAGGGCCAAGCCGAAGGTTTCAGCATCTTCGGTCTACAAATTATCCATATTCCTCAACTATGCCATTAACGCCTATGCCATGGAATTCGTCATCAGGTATGATTGGTAACCCTCAATGGGCTTATTTTAATCCATGGATGCAATATAATTTCTTACATCATGAAAGGGTATTATCAAATCACTATACCTTTGATTAGCTACAAGTTTGTTGCTGATCCAAAGGGCCGAAATACTTGATTTGTCATTTCATTTGTTTATTTCGGCTATATGTGCTTTGAATGAAGTTTACATGGTAATGGCTGATATTTATCTATCATCCTAAGATTATGTCAATGCATGGCCGGTGTGGTATCCTAACATCATCCTTAGTTCAATAGGAGACCAAAACAAGCCTCATACCACTTCAAATATTTTTGCACAATAATAAAAGCCGAATATGAAATTTTACCCGGTTTGGAGCTTTTGGTTGCCATAGGTGCTATACATATTGAGGCTTCCGGTGATTCGTTATTAGTAGTGCAACAAATATCCAAGGTTTATCAATGTTTTGACGAATCACTTATAGTTTATCTGTTGGTATGACTAGATGCAAGATTTACCTTGGGTTTCTTTAAAATTGTTCATATATCTAGACATGACAATTTGAAAGAGTTGGCACAACAAGCATCCGGCTACTATGTTAACCATGGTGTATTGTATTTCTATCAATAGCCGATGCTAGGTCTTGTCAACATAGGTAAGGCCGAACCGAAGCCCACCGCTCGTCCACTAATGAAACTTTTATGCAGGCGAAGTAAGGATTGGAGAAAGTTCATTCTTGATTATTTGCAAAATCCTAGCGAAAGGGTGAACAATATTGTTCGGAGGATGGTTTTGATCTATGGAACCTTATCACCGGATTGTTATAGAAGCTGAGAAGTTTTCACCCAAGTTTGCATCAAGAGGTTCAAACAAGCAATGGCCGATATATTAATTATCATCCTAAGAACATGCAAAATGGCCGATGGAGTGTTGACATCGTCCTTAGACCAACATATTGCAAGATATTTGTCGGCACGCTAGCTTTGCCGAAAAACAGGGGGGCATGTGTTGACGATCGAAAATGACATGATTGCAAAGAGTGACTTGAGGCTATAATGAGATGAGGTTAAAATTATGAGTTCATGTCACAAATTGATGGCTCTCTTCAAGACGGTCGAAATAGATATGAAGATGGTGCAAAACGGAGCTCAGGTGCAAAAGATATGACAGTTTCGGAGATACCCGTGTTGACATCAGCATAGAAAATGGCATGAAATCTTATTAAGATGGCCTCGTATGAGAAAGTCCTCAACTTCAAAGTTCTTCATCTCATCGAAACGGACGATTTTGATATAGAAATAGTCCCCATACAAGATCGTATGCAAAAGTTACAGGCAAAACAGTGGGCTGCGGCAGTATTTGGCCGGATCATCCGGGCCGGGATTCGGACCATCCGGCCTTCGGCCGGATGAATGACCCGAACGTCCAGACTATCATCCCGGTAAATTAATAGAACCATAAATTTTGGGCCCCGTGAAGCTAGATCATCCGGATGGCACCCAGATCATCCGGGTAAAGCCCGGATAATCCGGACATGGGTCCGGACGTCCGGACAACTTTTTCTGCTACAGATTTTAGAAAACGTCCCGAAACACCCTCAAGATGGCCTGAGATCAAAAAGTGTTCAACATGAAAGTTGTGTGTCTCGTCGACACGGTTGATTTGGATATAAAAACTGTCCAAATCCGAGGTCGTATTTGGATTCTAAAGTCAAAACAGTAAACTGCTGTCAGAAAACTAGGCTAGGCCGGATCATCCGGGCCTTGAGCCGGACATCCGGACCGGGAGTCGTGAATAGTCCGTGTTTTATTTGGTTTTGATGATTTGGACTGCTAGGCAAGCCCTTTTCTTGTACGGGAAGTCCATACGCCTTTTATATAGATAAGAGGTGACGGCCGATTGAACAACACACAATCGAACAAATCTATCTACATCTTTTACCTTTTCTTTTCCTTCTCCCTTGTTCTTCTTCTTCCTCGTTCTTCGTTCGTTCTTCTTATTGCAGGGCGGTGAACCTCGAGGCCCTAGGGGCGGTCAATCCGACCTAGGGCAGCCCATAACCGCCGCGCGCCCTGACGGGGTCCCTCCCAGGCGTGTGGGGTTTCGGGTCCTCAAAAGCACCCACCAGATTGGCTTGCGTACCGTGCTTCCGGCGGGTCTCCTTCGACCTGAGCTGCGGTGCATCACCCCCGGTGTCGAGGGTACACGGTGACATGTTTGTGTGCGAACAGGGAGTTTACAATGCAGACTCGGTGGGACCAATTTACTCATTTCGATGAGACCGAAATGTTACAAAAAGGAAACAGAGAGTTTGCAATCCTATCTTGGTGAGACCGAGATCTCTATCAGTGAGACTGAAGTAACTAGGGTTTGTGGCAGTGGCTATGTCAAATGAAACTCGGTGGCGCCAGATAGATCAAATCGGTGGGGCAAAATTTGATTCTGACAACAACAAGAAGAAGAAATCCTCAAAGTCTTCTTTGAAGTCTTCATCAAAGTCTTCATCATACAAGAATAGATCATTTGGCAAGGCTCGTGCATTCATTGGAAAGGATATGGATCCAGAGGAGGAGTCTGCTTCTGAGGAGGCAGAGGTGGAGTCTGAGGAGGAGTCTGATTCAGGCGTGGCAAGCCTGGCTCTAGCTTCAGCATTCGTTGCTAAGTCCATCTTCAACACAAGTTAATGGTCTCACCGCCGACGCTTAAGCCAATGATAAGGACGACTCTTCTCCGACCTACTACTTTATGGCACGAGGTGCCAAGGTAAACTCACGTGATGCTTACTTTCAAACCTCCAATGAAGATGACTCTAAATGTGAATCCAAACCAAGCTAAGACTCTTGCTAAAATTTCAACTAAACAACAAACTGCTATGGAACCCATTCAAAAATTTCTAGACAAAACCGATGACCTGTTGGATGAGGAAATGAATCAAACTTGGTCCTTAACCGAAGAAATCAAAAACCTTCGCATTAAGTATGCAGAACTTTAAATTCATCATGAAACCCTCTCAGCCACTCATGAGAAGCTTTCCTATGAAGATCTTCAAAAAGACAACGATTCACTACTCGCTCAACAGATGAGTTTCGCTCAGGAAGATTTTGCGCCGCCATGTTTAAAAAGCCTTGAGCATGACAATGTTGTCTCTATTGCTGAAGGTTCTACTGCCTCTGTTGTTGCAATATCTTCAACTACTAATGTGGTAATAAATCTCTCTTCTGAGGATACTACTACTATTGCTGATGAGAATGCCAGGTTGAAGACATTCTTTGAAACATGCATGTACAAAAGCCTCAAAGGGAATCAAACACTCTGTAATGTCCTCAAGAAACAGATTCTGAATCGAAACCCTAGGAAAGAGGGTGTTGGTTTTGAGAGGAAAATGAATGCCGATGGTTCTTACTGGAAACCTGAGCAGTACCCCAAAACCACATGGGTTGCTACAAAGGGTCCTTCAGTAGATCCATCTATTTTATCTGGAGTGCTAACCCCATAATCATTGATGAGTCCTTTGACTCCAACTATAAGCTGTTTAAGAATCAGAATGGTGAAGTGTTTGCCAGGTTTATTGGGACTAACTGCAGGAATGGGCCACCTATGAAGAAGATCTGGGTCCCTAAAAGTTGTCTTGAGAAGCTTCCTGTGAATGTCATCATGACACCACCAGGGAAGAAGACAAATCCCAGACCAAAGGCTTCATATGGCCCAAGGGCTTCATACAAACAGAGGACCTCTCAAGGTCACCCTAACACCAATGTTTTGCAGGGAAACCATCATCAGACTCATGAATATGAGCGTGCTTCTTCAAACCGCTATTTCCACAAATCAAATAACTTTTCTGCATATTCATTTGAGTACTATTCACCTCCTGCAAAACTATTTGCTAGGGCTTCAAAGCCAAAGTTCTCAGATGTTGCACTTAGACTCATTGCTTCTAAGCCACCCCTTAAGATGTGGGTGGTTAAGAAGAATTAACTTCTCTTGCAAGGAAAGGTCTCCAGCCGGAAAACATTGACTTCTGAAGACAATGCTGGGGACCTAAAACATCTTGTGGGACGCAAGATAAAGTGCCAAAATGGTCTTACCATTTATTTCGTCCCAGGGTTTCTTGACGAGCATCCTATCTTACCATCCAAGAATCTTAACATTGATAGTATGCTTGTTCGTTATATATTTGTGCTTCACAATACTCTTGGTGAAGCCTATCCCGCTAATTGCACAGTAGGGTACGACTCCGAAAGCTACTGAGTGGATAATGGACAGTGGATGCACTATCCACATGACTGGTGATCGAAGTCTTCTCATGGATTCAACCCAAGCTCCATCTACTAAAAGCCACATCACGTTCACTCACACTGGTAAAACCAAGGTATTGGGTCTAGGTAGAGTTGCTATCTGAAAGGATCAACACATGGATAAAGTGATGCTTGTTGAATTCCTTGGATACAACTTAATGTCAGTCTCAATGCTTTGTGATCTAAACATGATTGTGATATTTGGAAAATATTGTTGCCTTTGCTAATGGAAACTAAAAAAATCTCTAATCTTTGAAGGTTATCGAAGAGGTGATCTGTATATGGTAGATTTCTCTGCAGGACCATAACTAGCCGTATGTCTTCTAGCAAAAGCTACAGAGTGTTGGCTTTGGCATCGAAGGCTAGGACATGCGGTCATGAGGAACTTGCACACTCTCGTGAAGAAGAAGCATATCATTGGCATCGAGGGCGTCAAGTTCAAGAAGGATCATCTATGTGGTGCTTGTGAATCCGGGAAGATGACTAGGGCCAAGCATCCCTCGAAGACAATCATGACTACATCACGCCCCTTCGAGCTGCTACACATGGACTTATTTGGCCCTACTCACTACTCTACCCTTACTACCATTGCACATCTTTATGGCTTCATTATTGTTGATGATTATTCGAGATACACCTGGTTGCACATAATTCTCTATAATACTGAAGTGCAGGATGTCTTCAGACGATTCGCAAATCGCGCCATTACCAACTACTACGTCACGATCAAGCACATCAGGAGTGACAATGGCACGGAATTCAAGAACACTGGCCTTGACACTTATCTTGATATGTCGGTCATCACACATGAGCTCTCCGCTCCATACACACCTTAGAAGAATGGCGTCGTGGATCACAAGAACATGACCCTCATTGAGATGGCTCGTACAATTCTTGATGAGTACAAGACTCCAAGAAAGTTATGTCGTGAAGCCATTGATACTGCTTGCCATATCATCAACAGAGTTTATCTTCATAAGTTTTTCAAGAAGACATCCTATGAACCCCTGACTGGTAATAAGCCAAACGTTAGATATTTCAAAGCCTTCGGTGCCAGGTGCTGGATCAAATATCCACATCACACTTTAAAATTTGCACCAAAAGCATATGAAGGTTTTATGCTTGGTTACAAAAAAGATTCGCACACCTACAGAGTCTTCAACCTCTTTCACTATAAAGTGGTTCAAACTTTAGATGTGCGGTTCCATGATACTAACTTGTCGCAAAGAGAGCACCTACCAAATGTGCTAGATGAAGCTTCCCCTAGTGAATCTATCAAGCTGATGGGTACTGGAGAAATCATACCCACCGAGGAATAGGCTGAAGAGGAAACTATCATTCCAGCACCTAACCAACATGAAGACAATGCTTAGCCTGAAGATAATGCTAAAGATGAAGATAACAATCAGCAAGAGGAAAGACTTCGACCAGTTCATCCTCACGTGGCCAATGAAGTTCAAATTGAGAAGATTCTCGATAGCATCAATGCACCTGGTCCTCTCACTCGATCAAGAGCAACACAACTAAACTTCTATGGAGACTTTGCGTTTGTCTCTATATCTAAACCCAAGAAAGTTGATGAAGCCTTCATGGAACCTGAATGGATTCAAGCTATGCAAGAAGAGCTTCAACACTTTGAGCTGAACAATGTCTGGGAGCTAGATAAACGTCCCGATCCTCGCAAGCACAATGTTATAGGTACTAAGTGGATCTATCACAACAAGCAAGATGAGCATGGTCAATTTGTCAGAAACAAAGCTCGTCTCATTGCTCAAGGTTACACACAACTGGAAGGAATTGACTTTGATGAAACCTTTTGCTCCTGTGGCTAGTCTTGAAGCCATTCGCATACTGCTAGCCTATGCCAACCACAGCAACATCCTTCTGTATCAAATGGACGTGAAGAGTGCCTTCCTCAACGGCAAAATTAAAGAAGTGTATGTAGCTCAACCACCTGGTTTTGAAGATCCAAAGCGGCCTGATATGGTCTACCAACTCAACAAGGCACTTTATGGCCTCAAACAAGCACCTCGCGTGTGGAATGACACACTCAAAGATTTCCTCAAGAGCATAGGCTTCAAACCTGGTTCTCTTGATCCCACTCTCTTCACAAAGACATATGATGGAGAATTTTTTATATGCCAAATCTATGTGGATGACATTATCAAGCTTCGGCTGCACTGATAAGAGATACAATGATGAGTTTGGGCATATGATGCAAGAGCAATACCAGATGTCCATGATGGGAGAGCTGAAGTTCTTTCTTGGTCTTCAAATCCGTCAACAGAGAAATGTCATCTTCATATCACAAGAAATATATCTCAAAGATTGCTTGAAGAAGTTTGGAATGCAAGACTGCAAAGGTTACATGATGCCAATGCCTACCAAAGGCCAATTGGGCCCCAACGACATTGGTAAAGAGTTCGATCAAAAGGTATACCACTCCATGATTGGTTGTTTTGTATTTATGTGCATCTAGGCCAGATATAATGCTTAGCATTTGCATGTGTGCCCGATTCCAAGTGGCACCAAAGGAATCACATCACCTCGCGGTGAAGCAAATACTTCGATATTTGGCTCACACCCCAACACTAGGATTATGGTATCCAAAGGGCTCGAAGTTTGATCTAGTTGGATTCCCATATGCTGGTGATAAGGTTGATCACAAGTCCACATCAAGCACATGTCACTTTCTTGGACGATCTCTTGTCTGTTGGTCTTCAAAGAAGCAGAACTATGTGTCACTCTCCACTACTGAATCTGAATACATTGTTGCTGGATCCTACTGCGCTCAGCTTCTATGGATGAAGCAAACCCTCAAGGACTATGGCATCAACAACAAGAAAGTTCCCCTCTACTGTGACAATGAAAGCACCATCAAGATTGCTCACAACCCAGTTCAGCACTCGAAGACAAAGCACATTCAGATCCGTCATCACTTTCTTAGAGATCATGTGTTGATGGAAGACATTGATATCATTCACATCAAGAGAGGAGAGCAATTGGCAGATATCTTCATGAAGCCCTTGGATGAGAAAAGGTTTCGCAAGCTGTGGTGTAAGCTAAATATCTTAGAATCCTCAAATGTCCTGTGAATGGGCACACATCCTAATGCTTATGCATATTGATGACTTAGGTGTGGAACACACGAAGTAATGTATGTCTTCAATTCATGGAGACATACCCTCTGAGTGTGAATACATTAATATGGAATTTGATTTCGGAGTGCCACGATAATTGTGCGTCGTGTCTGGGTCTAATACTTCCTATATGGTAGGTAATGCCACCACCAAATCTTTCCTGAAGATTTTTGTTTGGCGTCATATTGCTTTATCTTCATAATTGTTTGTCTTCAACATTGGTTTATCTTCATGATTGATCTTCAATGTTGGTTTGATTTTCATTGCCTATATATATTTTGTCCTCTACAGCATTCACTTATACCTATGTCTTCAAGTTGCTATTTTCTGCACTTAGTGAACGTGAACGGACCCTAATCCCTTCTGTGCTCATCTCTCCAAGTCTCTCTGTCTCCTCATATGCATTCTATTGACATGTGTCGATTGTCTTCAGTGTGTCCTTGTCAGTCGAAGATAGAGAGACCAACATTTAAAAGAGCTTCTATTATCTTTATCCCCTTTGCATGAATCCGGAGAAGCTAGAATGACCACCTGACAAACCAGGCACGCGTGGGGTCGTTGCACAACATTAAAGCTGTTGCATGCATGCCATGTGTCCTTCATATGTCAACCGCCAGGGGCACCTGAGTAATTACACTGCACCGTCCCTCTTCCTTATAAATACTCAACCCCATGCGGTCATTATTTCCTTACTCCCCTCATTGTCTCACTCGAACCCTAGCACCGTCTCTAGCTTCTGTCATTGCCGAAGACAAAGCGCTTCACTGCGCGACTTCTCCGTCGTCGACGTCACGCCGGTCGCGGACATCTTCCTTCCGCCACCGCTAAAGGTGTCTTCCGCCACCAAGTTAGGGCGCGGGAGATTGAACTGCTCGGCCTCCATCTTCTTCGTCTAGCAGTTCTTCGTGCGGTAAATAAAAGTTCACTTTTTACCATTTGTGTAGCACCCCGGCTTAGAGAATTCAGAACGCCCCGTATTCCATCCCAGAGATCGAGGAGAAGTCTTCTGGAATACGGCACTACTTAGCATAGAACAAACCATCTCTTTATTACAATCTATTTGGGTACAATGGGTTACATCGGCACGACGACACTACGCATGCCACTGTTGCTCTATGCAAGCAGCAGAACACTTGAAGCAGCGGAATAACTTCTAGCAGCGGAACAACGACGACGCTGGTGAACTTCACTCCGCAGAGACTCTGACTGGAACGCTTATCCTAGCTTGCAAACAAGGACTCCATGGCAAACAAGCAATCAAATCCGGAATGACCTGCAAACTGGCATGACACACCAGGTCATACATAGAATGTACTTGCAAGCTCACAATAATCCAGAAGCATTCAAGACAAACAATAGCATGGCAATTACAGGTTAAGCAGGGATTATCATGATATCATCAGAACAACATAGCATGAACAACATGATACAGCTAGAACAACATGAACATGGCATGAACATATGAATCTGACGATACTAGCATGAAACATGATGACACTATTATGCACCAACTTACCAACCTCGGACATCACACGATCATCTCAGGATCAAATCAAGCTTGGTATAAACAATACCACAGTAGTCATTACATGACCACAAGGAGCTTGATCTTTACCCATGATTCTCACACAACATCATGAATATCTAACAACTCGGTATCCTCGATACCACGATGATCAATCACGGATCACAAACGGAACCACACTTGGTTCAACGGTTACCTTGTAACCAAACGGTGATCATTCAGGATCACAAACGGAACCACTCTGGGCTCAACGGGTTACATCGTAACCAAACGGTGATCATACACAGATCACAAACGGAACCACTCTGGGCTCAACGGGTTACCTCGTAACCAAACTGTGATCATTCACGGATCACATAACCAACTTATCTCATCATCGAACCGGGGTTGTTATTAATCACATTATTATTATTATTACTGTTGACCCATACTGTGACCAACACGAACTAGGCCCTTATCCGTGGGCACGAATATCAATAGATTTAGTATACACTCTGCAGAGGTTAGCACACTGTACCCACACCACAAAACCCATGGCCTTGCACTCCCATTCGGGTGGACCAACAGCGTTCCGACAAAACCGTCCTACTGCCATGACACTCTCCCGTCCACTCTGACTCACTCCCCACTGGGCTAAGTCATGGTTGGCCCCGTGTCTACCCCAGACACCAATGGCCATCGTCATAGAAAAACAGCCACATCGTGGCAAAATGGCCCCAAATGAGGACAAAAGTGCTTATCATCCAACTACGGGCACAAAAGGTTATGTCTGCTTACCGGGCCCGGGTACCGCATGCCATAACATTCCCTCATTGGAGGCACCGGCGAGAGGCATGACAATAGACCCAGTTAGGACCCTCCCATAAAGGTAAGCTTGGTTGCACTAGTCAGCTCGATATGGTGGCACCATGACTAAGCCAACAGTTGTTCAAATTCAATTTAATCCGGTTAAACTTGAATGCAAATACGTTGAGCCATGATAAAATAACATGATGCAATTACAATGCATGAGCATCATATCAACATAAGCATGAGGGTACAACATAACTATCGACCATATCAACACTAAATCATATCCAACTGAGCATGGCATAATGCCGTGCATGAATACACAAGAACAACACTACTCGTAGAAACCTAGCATGACCACTAGCATCAACAATAAATATCATGCAAGAACATATCAATAATGCTACCATGCAAGCATTAAACCAACTGAATGCAATTGAACATGCATACAACGGCACTTGGAACAGACGATAGTCATGCACCGAAAACCATCACTAACATCAACATGTACTACTAGCAATCATAAGCATATGAAAGGAATACTAACAACTAGTACAAGATAACCAGGTGCAAGACAACATAACACGAGAGTGAACATGAAACTCTAAGCAGCACCGGAACAACGATAACCATGTTTTAAACAAGCAAACATTTATTAAATATTCGAGTGGAAAACCATGGCTACTGAATGACTATGATGCAAGTGGGTATTATGGCTTGCCTGGGGGTGAAGAAGACACTGGGGAGAAGTGCGGAAGGATCGCGGAAAGACTCACCAAAAATAGTCCTCTCTGGGAGGGTGTTGTTTACGTGCAAGGGCAAAATGGTCATTTACAGAATGCTAACACATGGTGAAAGTGCAATCAATAGAACGGGCTCGGCGAAACAAAGAAGTGAGCATTGGATTCACCTCAAACGGAGTTACGGTTGCGGAGTTATGAGGTGCAGAAGATCAGGGACTTTTCTGCAAAAATAATATTCACAACGGGGTCCCTGAGTGGATAAGGCAGAGGTGCAAAATTAGAAATATGCTTTCTGACTAAGAAAACGTACTCTGTGGCTTGACGCTTCCACTTATCCACGTCATCAGAGGCAAGGCTGGGGCTGGTCAACAGCTGAGGGGCAGACGCGAGGGGCCCGTGGCCAGCTGGCAAGGAGGGGCGTCGTCTCCTTCCTCTCCTCGCTCTCGCCCGCGCGTGGCCAAGGCAGAGCCGGCGCCCGACGGTGACTGCGGGCAGCCTGGCCACCTCCCGCGCCGTGCCACCCACCAGAGTGATCAGCGCGACGAGATGGATCAATCCAGACAGGACACGGCCACCTGGGAGCTTGGGGTTGGGCGAGGCACTGGCCACAGCGGACGGTGGCCACGGTGAAGATGGACTCGGTGCTAGGGTCGTGGGGAAGAGGGGTGGAGGCGCGGGGTCGATCTGGAGGGGTGGTGTAGGGCTCTGGTGACGGCCAAGAGGAGAGGGAGGGCTTGGTTGCCGCAAATTTAGGTGGGCACCGACGGTGGCCATGGCGGCCATAGGAGGGCTCGGGAGCTCCTAAAGCTCGGTTGAGAGGATGGGCAGGACCATAGGAGTATGGTGAGGCTTATGGAGTGCTCGGGCTGCATGGGGAGGGGCTACTTATAGGCAGGGAGGAAGGGGTTGAGCTGGCATCGTCGGGGACGCGTGACCGGCGCCGCGGACGTGTGTGCTCACGTAGGGACTCGGGGGAAGGCGATAGGGAGATGCAGAGAGGAGCCCATGGGGATGAGGGGGTCAACGGAGCTTGGGAAGGAACTAGACGGCGACAAACCGAGCCAAAACGCCACTGTGTGTCCGTGGGCACGCAGCAGTTTGCGTCGGTGAGCAAGCGGACGGTGGGGGAGAGGGGTCCAGGGGAACGGCAACGACGAGAGCTAGCTGCTTGACACGCTCATGCGCGCGAAGACGACGAGTGGGGGAGGGGCCCGAGCAAGAAGCCACCCAGCTCGTGTCCATGGCATGCCAGAGAGGCGGTCACCACGTACACTCGTGCACACAGTGCCACAAGCGATGCCAAACGATGTTTGGGGGTTAGTCCTTCCTGGGTAGGTCTGAACTGCGGTGGTAACTTGGTTAAAGACGTAGTGGTTAAATGGTAGGCAACCTCTGAAGTTTACTTAAGTAAACTTGATCAACTAAGTGTGATGACCAAAGAGATGTTATAGGTCAAATGTTATGTCCGAGGTGTTTAGGCTAGGAAGGACTATGATGCTGGAGGTTTTGGAGCATAATGGAGCACAAACTAATATAGTTGTTGTGTAACCCCAAAATTGGTCCGGAATCTAGATTTGGATGATACACTCACATGGTTGACTGGTTTGAGCTGACTTTGAGCAAGGCAGGGTTATTTGATCATATGAAGATGTTGCAAAAGGTTTCATACCAATTGGATAAACCAAAATGGTACTTCCTTCACAAGCATTTCCACTAACCAGAAACTTGCAAACAATTTGGAGGGCAAATGGCTTAATGGAATGATCCTAAATTGGGTGGAGAGATGTTTTATGGGTAGGATCATGATCTGGTAATTTGTCAGAATTTTTGAAGCAATATAAAATAAACTTGCTTCGCAACCAGAAAATATTGCCAGAATCAAAGATTTGATCATGTGCTCACATAGATTATTGGATGGGGCTGCAAATGGGTGGAGAGGGTTAATATGAGCACATGAAGGAGTGTGCAAAAGTTCAACTCATTTGGATACTCCTAGCTAGTACTTCCTTCACAATGCATTCCCTCAGACAAGAACTTTGAAAAATCACTGAGGAAGATTGGCTAGGAAAATAAAGTTGAATTTTGGCACAGGGAAATTATTTGAACATGAAAAGATGTCACAAAAGGTTGAGGTCAATTGGACAAGGGAAAATAGCACTTCCTTCACAACCTGCCACATAGGACAGAATAGAAAATGAATTATTTGAGCATGATAGAAAACATGGCAAGTGAAATATTTTGCCACATTTGAGGAAGATATGACCCAAACAATTTATGAGAATTATTTGGGAATTTTAGGAGTGAGGGAAATATAGGTTGCTTCACAACCTAGGGTAATTTGAGTTATTCCTTTAATGAAAAAGGAATATTCCCAATAAAAAGAATATTGGGATTAGGGCTAGGATGAAAATGACAAGGTCTAGGGAAGGATTTGGGTATGACAAGCCACTCTGGAAGGAAAGAAGAGGTCATCTTCTTCAGTTTCCAGACCACAAAGCCACGGAAAAAGAAACCTCAGGCAAAAAACCCAGAAAAACAAAAGAAAAAGAAAGGGCCAAAAAACAGGTTGTTACAATCCTTACCCCCTTAAAGAAATCTCGTCCTCGAGATTTGGTTGCTTAGGGAACAAGTATGAATATTCTAACTTAAGGAAACCGTTTCCAACTCACGTATCCTTTTTCCTTTATTTTTGTTCCCACTAAAAGTTTTTATCTGACTGGCCCTAGGGTGGTTTGCTTTACTGTATCCACATTCTAAAAGATTTTACCTTGATCGTTCATGCTTATTCATTTTGTCGGTATGCCCATGAGGATAGTGATGCTTCACCATAGTTGCTAGGGTCAAACTGTTGAATTGACCTGTAGTCTGACTTGACAGACTCTGATATTTGATACTGACAAATCTGAGCATATACTGTTAACCGAGCGGGTTGTCTGGATAGGGGTCCCTACCAAAATTGAGTAGGCCCCGCAGGTGAATATTCATGGGGATCAATACTGCCTCAGGCTGTCCGGGGTATCTGCACCACGGGGGTCATGCACAATTTTCATACCTGCATCACTGGTCTTGCTCCTTCATTATTGTTTTCTTGGTCTGGATCCTTGGCTGAAAGAGCTGGGCCATATTGCTTCTTTGTATGACCATAGGTAATGTCAGTGCAATTTTTCGGCAATCATAGCTTATCCTCATTTTTCTGGCAAGGTAACCCATTAAATGGCAGGTTCAACCCACTCAAGTTCTGACCACAGGAATATGATCATCCGAATCCTTGCAAGAAATCGGCAAATAAATCAGCAGCCACCAGAACGGTATTTACAACTCAGATCTGGGACATTATTGAAATAATTCAACCACGACTCAGGACGGCTGAAAAGCAGCTCAAAGCATGAGACCGGGTCGATAAGAAGAAAGTGGCAGCTCCCTAAAATAGCCAAAAAGCAACTATAGGGCTACTGTCACAAAAAGAAACTCAACAGTTGTACAAGACGGCTGAAAAGCAGCTCAGAACTCGTGACAGTCGTTGAAGAGAGAAATAAAAATCGGCATCCACCCCGGATAGCTAAAAATAGCTCAGATCACAAGCGTGGTGCCATCATTGGAGAAAAGGGGAACAAGGGCTCATCAGGATCATTTTTCTAGGTTCACAGGTACTTGTACTGAGCTCATTGATGTCGTCAATCCTCATAATCCTTTGTCACACTGCGGTGTATACTGGCTTTCTTCTCTTAACCATCCTCATGCGGTTGTCAGATCCTCATCCGAGTGACTTGTGTGATATTGGTGGTATGCTTGTCGCATATATAGGAGAATCTGATTTCCGAGACAGACGTGCATTCTCACTGATTCTTGCTTCTGACCAAAATGTTGCGGATCTGATTCTTGGGATTCACTGCCATATGCTGTCAATTCACAGCGTACTACCTTGTGCCAATGCCTTACTGAGGAAGATTGGTGAGGTTGTGCTTGAAACTTTCATTAGACCGCTTGCCAAAGAAGACTGAATATCATGCTTCAGAAACTTACCCCCTTAAAGACTTTGCTGGTACCTTATGCCGTAAGCTTTTGTGGTTCCTTACTGAAGAAGGCAGAGTACCTTGCACGAGAAATCATCCAGGTATCATACTAAGGAAAATAGCTGAACCTTGCCTTGGAAGCTTCTCTGGTATCTTGCGAGGGAAGATTGGGTTGCTTACACCAGAAGCTTCTTATTGTGATATGCGGACCGATTTCCACATATATAACCATCTTAATATTTTTGCTATTGATTTCTTGTATGAAACGGGGTTTTGCAGGACTATCCTCCTTTCTGAGTATATGCCATATTTTTTCTTGCTTCCAGGTACATCGGGTTCCAAAATCATCCTCAACGAAAAATTAAACTTGTATCTGAGCCATACCTTTGATAATATTCTGTCAACCTTGCACACAATTTATCTTCTTGCTGATTTGATCATTCCCGTTATGAAGAGTGCACACTAAGACAAACTTGATTATTCAGTATCACAGTCATATATCCCCAATCTCACTACAGTCTGCTGATAATTCTATTCTGTTGTCAGGAGGACACACTAATGCAAACTTGATACTGACAGTCCATCCAGAATTTCTATTGCATTCAGACGAGATATTCCCAATTTCAATGCAGTCTGCTGATAATTCTATTATGTTCAGCTGAGTTTCGAAATATATGCATTCCTTGCTGACTCTTCGGGTCCAGTGTCGATTGACGAGCAACTTTACTAGGGGAAAATTGTAACACCGAAGGCCCAAAGAAAGAAACAACGAGAACAAAAGCACACAAGCATGCTAATAATATAAATAATCAAGCACCTCACATATTACTACTACTCACACAATAATATGCATGCACACCTAAGCACACAAATCTCATGGAAACTCCGGTATTATGGTCTAATATGCTGTGGCGGTGTGCACGAAAATGATATCCATGTGTGGAAGGAGTTGGCGTAACCAAAGCTACACCAAGCGCTGGCTGAACACCGGTTACATCTGGACGGATACATAGGTGAGGACAGACTTGGTGATCAAGTAGCGAGACACAAAGGTCACAACCACCTCATCATCAAGCGTAGGAAAGGCACCGTACACATCCAAAGAATGGAATGATAGGGCAAGATAATGGTGGAAGACTGGGTTTAATGGCATTGCCCTTTTCTGATAACAAAGATCGGCAAGGGTTGCCAAGGGGACGAGATGGATGGCATGATTCGCGATAGAAACAAGTCTATCACCGAAATAATATGGGTGGGTGGCAGAAAAATATCGATGCGATACCTGAGCAATAACTCCTGCAAATGGTGTCCGGAACACTCGACACCAGGGCATCACTCTGCTGGGACAGAGATGACGCCAAACACCAAAGAGCAGACATGGTAAGAAGGAGGGTGCAGGCGGTGGATCGAAAATGATGCCACCTACACTCACAAGATTAACTATTAGCGACAAGATAATAATCTATATGCATGTTATGCGACAAACAAATGCAGCAACCAAGACAACAAACCAATTGGGATCTATACTACCGCTTTCTAACGTTCGCGTGGTCTAGGGCGTCCTATAGCCAAACCTGGCTCTGATACCAAGCCTGTGGCACCCCGGCTCAGAGAAACCGAAACGCCCCATATTCCAGCCCAGAGATCAAGGAGAAGTCTTCTGGAATACAGCACTGCTTAGCATAGAACAAACCAGCTCTTTATTACAATCTATTTGGGTACAAGGGGTTACATCGGCATGACGACACTACGCCTGCCACTGTTGCTCTATGCAAGCAGCAGAACACTCGAAGCAGTGGAATAACTTCTAGCAGCAGAACAACGACGACGGTGGTGAACTCCACTCCGTAGGGACTCTGACTGGAACGCTTATACTAGCTCGCAAACAAGGACTCCATGGCAAACAAGCAATCAAATCCGGAATGACCTACAAACTGGCATGACACGCTAGGTCAGTACATTGAATGTACTTGCAAGCTCACAATAATCCAGAAGCATTCAAGACAAACAACAGCATGGCAATTACAGGTTAAGCTGGGATTATATGATATCATCAGAAAAACATAGCATGAACAACATGATACAACTAGAACAACATGAACATGGCATGAACATATGAATCTGATGATACTAGCATGCAACATGATGACACTATCATGCACCAACATACCAACCTCGGACATCACACGATTATCTCATGGTCAAATCAAGCTTGGTATAAACAATACCACAGTAGTCATCACATGACCACAAGGAGCTTGATCTTACCCATGATTCTCGCACAACATCATGAATATGCAACAACTCGTTATCCTCGATACCACGGTGATCAATAACGTATCACAAATGGAACCACACTTGGTTCAATGGGTTACCTTGTAACCAAATGGTGATCATTCACGGATCACAAACGGAACCACTCTGGGCTCAACGGGTTACCTTGTAACCAAACGGTGATCATACACAGATCACAAACGGAACCACTCTAGGCTCAACGGGTTACCTCGTAACCAAACGGTGATCATTCACGGATCACATAACCAACTTATCTCATCATCGAACCGGGGTTGTTATTAATCACATTATTATTATTATTACTGTTGACCCATAGTGTGACCGACATGAACTAGGACCTTATCCGCGGGCATGACTATCGATAGATTTAGTATACACTCTGCAGAGGTTAGCACACTGTACCCACACCACGGAACCCATGGCCTCACACTCCCATTCGGGTGGACCAACGGTGTTCCGACAAAAAACATCCTACTGCCATGACACTCTCCCGGCCACTCTGACTCACTCCCCACTGGGCTAAGTCATGGGTGGCCCCGTGTCTACCCCGAACACCAACAGCCACCGTCGTGGCAAAACAGCCACATCGTGGCAAAATGGTCCCAAACGGGGACAAAAGTGCTTATCATCCAACTACGGGCACACAAGGTTATGTCTGCTTACCGGGCCAGGGTACCGCATGCCCATAACCTTCCCTCGTTGGAGGCACCGGCGAGAGGCATGACAATAGACCCAGTTAGGACCCTCCCATAAAGGTAAGCGTGGTTGCACTGGTCATCTCGATATGGTGGCACCGTGACTCAGCCAACAGTTGTTCAAGTTCAATTTAATCCGGTTAAACTTGAATGCAAATATGCTGAGCCATGGTAAAATAACATGATGCATTTACAATGCATGAGCATGATACCAACATAAGCATGAGGGTACAACATAACTACCGACCATATCAACACTAAATCATGTCCAACTGAACATGGCATAATGATGTACATGAATATCACAAGGACAACGCCACTCGTAGAAACCTAGCATGACCACTAGCATCAACAATAAATATCATGCAAGAACATATCAATAATGCTACCATGCAAGCATTTAACCAACTGAATGCAATGGAACATGCATACGACAGCACTCGGAACATAGGATAGTCATGCACCGAAAACCATCACTAACATCAACATGTACTACTAGCAATCATAAGCATATGAAAGGAATACTAACAACTAGTACAAGATAACCAGGTGCAAGACAACATAACATGAGAGTGAACATGAAACTCTAAGCAGCACCGGAACAACGATAACCATGTTTTAAACAAGCAAACATTTATTAAATATTCGAGTTGAAAACCATGGCTACTGTATGACTATCATGCAAGTGGGTATTGTGGCTTGCCTGGGGGTGAAGAAGACACCAGGGAGAAGTGTGGAAGGATCGCGGAAAGACTCACCAAAAACAGTCCTCTCACGGAGGGGGCTGTTTACATGCAAGGGCAAAATGGTCATTTTCATAATGTTAACACATGGTGAAATTGTGACCAACAGAACGGGCTCGACGAAACAAAGAAGTGAGCGTTGGATTCACCTCAAACGGAGTTACACTTGCGGAGTTATGAGGTGCAGAAGATTAGGGATTTTCTACAAAAATAATTTTCACAACCGGGTCACTGAGTGGATAAGGCAGAGGCACAAAATTAGAAATACGCTTTCTGACTAAGAAAACATACTCTATGGGTTGACGCTTCCACTTATCCACGTCATCAGAGGCGGGGCCGGGGCTGGTCAACGGCTGAGGGGCTAACGCGCGGGGCCCGCGGTCAGCTGGCAGGGAGGGGCGTCGTCTCCTTCCTCTCCTCGCTCACGCCCGCGTGTGACCCAGGCAGAGCCGGCGCCCGATGGCGACTGAGGGCAGCTCCAACCACCTCCTGCGTCGTGCCACCTATCGGAGTGATCGGCGTGACAAGGCGGATCCATCCAGAGAGGACACGGCCGTCGGGGAGCTTGGGGTTGGGCGAGGCACTGGCCACAGCGGACGACGGCCACGGTGAAGATGGACTCGGCGCTAGGGTCACGAGGAAGAGGGGTGGAGGCGTGGGGTCGATCTAGAGGGGTGGTGTAGGGCTCTGGTGACGGCCAAGAGGAGAGGGAGGGCTTGGTTGCCGCAAATTTAGGTGGGCACCGACGGCGGCCATGGCGGCCATAGGAGGGCTCGGGAGCTCCTAGAGCTTGTTTGAGAGTCTGTACAGGACCAGAGGAGGGTGATGAGGCTGCTGGAGTGCTCGGGCTGCGCGGGGAGGGGCTACTTATAGGCAGGGAGGAAGGGGTTGAGCTGGCGTCACCGGGGACGCGTTTCCGGCGCTGCGGACGCGTGTGCTCGCATAGGGACTCGGGGGGAGGCGACGGGGAGACGTAGAGAGGATCCCACGGGGCTGAGGGGGCCAACAGAGCACGGGGAGGAAGAAGACAGCGATGAACCGAGCCAAAACGCCACAGTGCGTCCGTGGGCACGCGACGATTTGCCTCAGTTAGCAAGTGGACAGAGGGGGAGAGTGGTCCGGGGGAACAGCGATGATGAGAGCTAGCTGCTAGACACGCTCACGCGCGCGAAGATGACAAGAGGGGGAGGGGCGAGCAAGAAGCCACCTAGCTCGCATCCATGGCATGCCAGAGAGGCGGTCACTGCATGCACTGGTGCACACAGTGCCAGAAGCGATGCCAAACGATGTCTGGGGGTTAGTCCTTCCTGGGTAGGTCTCAACTGCGGTGGTAACTTGGTTAAAGACGCAATGGTTAAATGGTAGGCAACCTCTCAAGTTTACTGCAGTAAACTTGATCAACTAAGTGTGATCAACAGAGAGACGCTATAGGTCAAATGTTATGTCTGGGGTGTTTAGGCTAGGAAGGACTATGATCCTGGAGGTTTTGGAGCATAATGGAGCACAAACTAATATAGTTGTTGTGTAACCCCAAAATTGGTCTGGAATCTAGATTTGGATGATACACTCACATGGTTGACTGGATGAGCTGGGTTTGAGCAAGGTAGGGTTATTTGATCCTATGAACATGTTGCAAAAGGTTTCATACCAATTGGATAAACCAAAATGGTACTTCCTTCACAAGCATTTGCACTGACCAGAAACTTGCAAAAAAATTGGAGGGCAAATGGCTTAATGGAATGATCCCAAATTGGGTGGAGAGATGTTTTATGGGTAGGATCATGATCTGGTAATTTATCAGAATTTTTGAAGCAATATAAAATACACTTGCTTCACAACCTGAAAATATTGCTAGAATCGATGATTTGATCCTGTGCTCACATAGATGATTGGATGGGGCTGCAAATGGGTGGAGAGGTTTAATATGAGCACATGAAGGAGTGTGCAAAAGTTCAACTCATTTGGATACTCCTAGCTAGTACTTCCTTCACAATGCATTCCCTTAGACAGGAACTTTGAAAAATCACTGAAGGAGATTGGCTAGGCAAATAAAGTTGAATTTTGGCACAGGGAAATTATTTGAACATGAAAAGATGTCCAAAAAGGTTGAGGTCAATTGGACAAGGGGAAATAGCACTTCCTTCACAACCTGCCACACAGAACAGAATAGAAAAGGAATTATTTGAGCATGATAGAAAACATGGCAAGTGAAATACTTTGCCACGTTTGAGGAAGATATGACCCAAATAATTTATGAGAATTATTTGGGAATTTTAGGAGTGAGGGAAATATAGGTCGCTTCACAACCTAGGGCAATTTGAGTTATTCCTTTAATGAAAAAGGAATATTCCCAATAAAAAGAATATTGGGATTAGGGCTAGGATGAAAATGACAGGGTCTAGGGAAGGATTTGGGTATTACAAGCCACTCTGGAAAGAAGAGGTCATCTTCTTCAGTTTCCAGACCACAAAGCCACGGAAAAAGAAAACTCAGACAAAAAACCCAGTAAAATAAAAGAAAAAGAAAGGGCCAAAAATCAGGTTGTTACATTTGTTTGATCTGATGAACTTCTCACATCTTCCAAAAGTTGTTTTTCCTAGCTTCCAAATCTAAATCTTCCATACACTGCATCTCATAATCTGCAAGTACTTTCACTTATTCTTCACAACTAGTTAGATTCCTCACTTGTACTTATTCATGGATTCGTACAAATCTGGAACCAACTTACATATATAAGTGAATGTCTTTGCGCTATGAGGTCATTGTCTTCAATTTGATTTGTCTTCACAATCTTCTGAGAATGCATCTGACCTCTTCCCCTTCCCTCGCATCTCTAATGCTATCATAGGTACATTTCCGTGGGAGAGTCCCTTGGTTCTCATAGTCTGCATTCATTTGCATAGTTTTTGCAGTAGCATATTGAATCTCCAGAAGCCAGTTCCTGTCTAAGCAGTCGCTTGAAGCCAAACACAGTTGTGAAGCCTTTCAGTCTAAATCCAATTGGTTCTGGCAAATCTGCATTGAAGGGTGCCAGGCAACACCGTGAAAATACTGCTTTGGACTTGACCCCAGATCTATATGAGATATACAAGTCTGACCTAGAAGAAACCCATGGTGAGTGCAAGTCCAGAGTCCAATGGATTCGAAGATATTGGGCAGAGCAGAACAATGGTTCCTTTATCACTTTGTGACTCTAGAGTACGCATACAAGAATGTTGTGAGGCCTCCATGGGCGGATATTGTGTATAAGAAGCTTCACCCCAAGGTGAAGGTTGAAGCCATTACTAAAGGCTTCTATGCTTGCATGGTCAGAGGACCCATGCCTGAGAATGCTGACCCATCAAGTCTTTGATGGTGTCATGAACATGATCTGTTTGAAGCCAATTTTCAGTTTGTTAAGGCTTCAGCAGCTCAGAACAAGAAGGACTTCAGGATTGACATCAACCCAGGTCAAGCTCGACCAAGGCCAGATGGCAGTCATGAGGCTGAGCAGAATCTCATTGGTCCCTTCAATAGCTTCGATGTGTTTATCACACATATCGTTGAGCAAAGGGACAGTGTTGAAGAAGTTGTTGTGGAAGGGGAACATGCTGAAGTTCCAGAGTCCCCGAAGCCTGTGAAGAAAGCAAAGGCTTCAAAATATTCTACTGCACCAAAAGCTTTAAGAGTGAAGCCCTTGAAGTCTGCACCTCCTGAATCAAGTGTGCAATCTTAAGATCTATATCGCACCTCCAAGAAGCCCAATAAAACCTCAGGGCAATCTCTTACACCTGCAAACATCTTTCACAATGATGAAGACATTATCGATCTATCTAGTGATGAAGACATAGATGATGATGCCCTTGAGATGCTGATCAAGAGCAAGCAGGAGGCCGAAATCTTCAACGATCTGCCCCTGTTTAACATTGATATTCTCAGCAATTTCATTGACGAGTGGTTTGAAGATACCTCTCTCACTCTCGATGATCTACAGCTTCCTATTGGCATCTGCGTAACATTTCAAGGCTATATTGGCAAAGAGCATGCAATTGTTCAAAAGGTCATTGAGCATAAGAACAAGATTAACCATAAAAAGGCCCTCTTCAAGAAGCACATGGCCAAGCTCAGTGTCAATGAAGTGCAAAACAAACAGATGATGATTGATCTCAAGGCTGAGTTTGCTAAGCACCGTGATGAAGCCAAAGGCTCAAGAGAGCGCCTAAAGCATTATGCTGAAAAATGCGTTCAGGCTCATAATGAAGCCTTGAAGAGGAAATAACTTGGGCGTCAAGGCATTGACCCTAAGTTGGATGCTAAGAAGAAGAAGAAGTTCGCTGAAATTGAGACTGAAGCTCCAAGGCAGGAAAGACCAAGCATTGTCTTCCTAGCCAGCATGACTGGCTCGAAGCCAAAGGTCCCATCAGCTACTTCTGAGCAGAAGAAGACTAAGCAGGCTGAAGCTGAAGCCAAAAAGCGAAAGCATAAAGAAGCCTCTGATGTTGCTCCATCAAAGAAGAGGCCAAAGACAAAATCTTTCAAGTCTTCAAGAAAAGACCGAGAAGTGCCTCAAGAGTCGCTGGTCGTTGAACCCATCTCTATCGCCTTGCCTGCCTCCTCCAACCGCAAACACCGCTTAGTAGTCCATGAGCCTGCTCCCACAGAGGCTCATGTGTCTGAAGATATTCCAGTTGTCGACACCATCGCAGCTGAAGACATTGGTCGTGAAGACAATGTAGTTGATGATGAAGTCCTTCCTCTGTTCCCTCAGATCATGCCCCAGCCGGTATCATCACCTGCTCCCATGAGCAGTCTAATAATTAGCATTGGTTGTCCCAGGACGCCAATCATACAAGATGATTTCTGGGAAGAGCACCACCCCAACACTCTGCTCCATGAGGTCATTCCTCGCACACCACTAGCTCATGTCACTACTCCTGTGATTGAGACTCCGCAAGACACCCCTGAAGACATGGAGAAGACCACTCCTTCACCAAGGCGTCGCCATCTTTCCGAAGGCTCGGAGGCCTTAGGCCCATAGTCTCCATGTCGAGCATTCCTTGAGAGAATGTGCAAGCCACAAGCTCAGTAGCACGCCAAGTGTTCCCTGAAGCCATCCCTACAGAAACTGCTCAAGAATATGAAGCCAAAGTAGCTCAAGATATTCTGGCTACATCAGTCGTTGAAGAAGAAGAATAACGTGAAGTTATTCCCCCTACCACTGAACTAGTTGTGAATGAAGATGTGATTGTGACAGACCCCCCAATTCCTGAAGCCACTGAAGTTGTGAAAGTGCTAGTTATCGACTAAAGGGGGGTGAATAGGCGATTTTTATGAAAGTCTTCAAAACACGATGGTTTTGAAGACAAACAAGTAAACTGAACCTATATAGTAAGCAACGGAATAAGACTACACTAGGCAAGTATTAGTCAAGCATACAATATAGTGAAAGCACGAAGACTAACTGCAACTAGGTAGACAGGATCAGTATGGAAGATAGTATGAAGCTAAACAGATATAAGTATTCACACAATGAAGTCAAACGAATTAGGCAGGCAAGAAATGACTTCGGGAAGACAAACTATAAAGTAAGGAGAATAGGGGATAGAACCAGTTGCTTGGTGAAGACAAGGATTTGGTAGACTAGTTACAGTTGTTGTGACAACTGTACGTCTGGCTAGGGAGGCTGAGATTGAACTCAGAAGACTGTGTCTTCACCTTATTCCCCTTGAGCTAAGGACACCCAGTCCTCGCCCAATCACTCTAGTAAGCCTTTGAGGTAGACTTCCAAACCTTCACAGACTTCGTTCACCGGCAATCCACAGTGACTCTTGGATGCTCAGAACGCGACGCCTAACTGGCTAGAGGATTCATAGTCCTCAAGTGTAACAAGTCTTTAGATCACGCGGACAGAAAGACTTCAGTGATGCCTAACACTCTTTGGCTCTGGGTGTTTTGGGCTTAGTCCTCGCAAGGATCTCTCTCTCAAATACTTCGGAGGTGGGTTGCTCTCAAACGACAAAAGTCGCACACTAACTCTGAGCAGCCACCAATTTATGGTGTCGGGGGTGGGCTATTTATAGCCAGGAGGCAACTCGACCTGATAATTCCAAAATGACCCTGGGTCACTAAGGAACTGACACGTGTCCAATGGTCAGATTTCAAACACACGCGGCAGCTTGGCTTGGGCTACAAGCAAAGCTGGCTCATCCAGCTCTGGATAGGGTTTGCTCTCATGTCTTCGCTCGAATACATAGGATTTGGTTGAGCATCACTTCAGTCACTTTGACTTTGTTCACTTGGACCCCACTTAATAGTACGGTGGTTCCTATGACTCAATAAAGAAGAAAGGAAACTACGAAACAGCTATGTCTTCTCACTCCATAGTCTTCAAGTGAATATCTTCACATGTCATAATCTTCATCCTGAATGTCTTCATGAACCACCATTGTCTTCAATGTCTTCATACATTTTTAGGGGTCATCTCTGGTAGGTAAACCGAATCAATGAGGGACTACTACCTGTGTTATCCTGCAATTATCACAAACACATTAGTCCCTCAACCACGTTTGTCGTCAATACTCCAAAAACCAACTAGGGGTGGCACTAGATGCACTTACAATCTCCCCCTTTTTGGTGATTGATGACAAACTGGTTGAAGTTTTCAACAGGGATAGAAATATGTGACAGTTCAGTTTTGTGAGTATTGTCTTCATACATTAAAAGAGGCTCCCCTTGAAGATGTGGATATAAGTAATTTTCTTTTGAATGCAAATGCACATGGCAGGTTTTGCTTTGTGGAGGCCATCTTCAAGGTCTGAAGACAATTCATCATGCATATATGAAAGCAATGAAGATTATGATATGCATAATGAAAATTGGACGTCTGCAGAATGACTTCATGCGGAATTTATCATCGCATCCCAAAGTGGAAGCAAGAGTAGCAGACGACCATCAAGTTTAAGTGTTACAACTCAAAAGCCAAATAGTTTCAAAACGAGAGTTGTAAGAACTTAGCAAAAATAAAGCAACCACCCATATGGACCCACTTGAAGACTATCAACTCATATGCTTCTCCCCATTTTGTCAGTAATGACCAAAAAGGGTCTAAGACATAGAGTATCTACTCGTTCCTAGGTGGAGACGAAGTTGGAGCAGCAGGGTCGACTTTGGAGTTAGGTGGTGCGGAGGGGCCTGGTGCTGCATCGTGATGAAGTGAAGTTATTGCTGGTGAAGTGGCGTCGTATTCTTCATCGATGACTCTCGCAACAACAGTTGCAGCCGAAGATGAGCATTCAGAATCTTCAATGGAAGGTGTGCGATGCAAACTTGCATTCTGAGGAGGCCTGTAGTCAAACTTGAAATTCTCAGTGAAGCCATCCGCTCGAAGATCATCTTCCGCGCAGAGCAAGGTGAGACTCTTCCATGACCGCCTACAGGCTTTATGGGCAATAAATGAGTTCTTGGTGGCCAAGTTGTGAATTAGATTGACATCCACCAAGATACTCTACATCGGATGCTTCAGCCAATCATGATGCTTGTCCTGCTTTTGATGTAAAGCCACCAGAAGCTCACGGTCATTGAGAACACGAGGACGCTTCTGAGGCCTTTGAGCTATGGTGCTTACAGTAGCTTCAGTATTGGCACGGTGCGGTATGCGTAGGTTGCCAGCCCGAGGATAAGAATGAGTTGCACCATTGGGCACATGAATCCCTTCAATGGGATGTGTGAAGCTCTGGAATTCAGCATTCTGAAGGTGGAGGGGCTTCTTGGCAGGCTCGGGGTAGATGGCTTCAATAGACACATCAACTTCAGGCAGAAAGACAATATGGTTGCGTGTTGTAGGCCGATAGTCAATAGTTGAATGACGCTTAATCAAGCGCATCACCCATGGAGCATAAAATTTCAGACCAAACAGATCAATCCCAGAAGCAGCAAGTTGTCTGATGAAGAAATCCTGAGTGTTGAATCTGATGCCATTGATGATATAGAATACCAAAGTCTTCATGGCGCCTTCAAGTTTGGCTTCTGAAGAATTTCCTTTGATAGGCCAGAGAGCAGAATGTGGTACACTGTGCGTGGCAGGTACTCAAGGTCCTTGACAAAGAACTCCTTTGGGTATTCAACATCTTGGGGCAATGGCTTCATCATGCTGAGCATTTGGCTCATATTTGGGTCTGGCCTCTGAAAGATGCTTTGTAGCTCATTCCGATGAAGCGAACAACCAGGTTCGTATAACTCACCTGGAGTGGGCAAGGAAGTAAGCTTGATGATATCTTGAGCTTTGGCTTCGTGATGTACATCGCCTGTCACCCACTCAAGGATCCAAGTCTTTGGATCCCTATTGTAGCCTCGAATGTGTAGAGTGGCATAAAACAGCAGCAGAAGGTCTTCATTCCAGTGTTCCTTATCGGTCACAAAGGCCAGAAGACTAACATCCCGAAAGCAGTCAAGAGCCTCTTCAAGACATGGCAGCCCAGCCATAGCATTGCAACCCAGACGTTTGTGCGGAAAAATCCGGTCTTGGTTGTACAGGATGCAAGAGCAATAGCTTCATTGTTGATGGCTCGAAAATCTGCCAGAGGAGATCTTTGGCTTCGTGTATGGGTTCTTGACGCTGTCGAAGAAAGGGTTGTGCTCTCTGAAGCTGAGCACGCTGTATGAGCCCTATGTGGTGACAGCACTTGAAAGCCTTGGCAGACGTGGCTTTGGCTTTTGAACTTGAGGCCTCTGCTCCATATGATAATCATAATGTGGCCCCGGAGCAGCAGGTGGCACCATAATTGGCCATCGGACTGTGACAAGCTGACCTTCATGATTGAATGCCCTTTCCATGTTATGAGGTCGTGGTGGAGGATGATGTCTACTACACAACTTTCTTATTGTAGACATTGTTGGACCTGCAAGTGCACAGGTTTGTAGGACAGTAGCAAATTTCCGTCAAGTGGATGACCTAAGGTTTATCAATCCGTAGGAGGCGTAGGATGAAGATGGTCTCTCTCAAAAAACCCTGCAACCAAATAACAAAGAGTCTCTTGTGTCCCCAACACACCCAATACAATGGTAAATTGTATAGGTGCACTAGTTCGGCGAAGAGATGGTAATACAAGTGCAGAATAGATAGTAGATAAAGGTTTTTGTAATCTGAAATAATAAAAACAGCAAGGTAACTAATGGCAAAAGTGAGCGTAAACGGTATTGCAATGGTAGGAAACAAGGCCTAGGGTTCATACTTTCACTAGTGCAAGTTCTCTCAACAATAATAACATAGATAGATCATATAACAATCCCTCAACATGCAACAAAGGGTCACTCCAAAGCTATTAATAGCAGAGAACAAACATAGAGATTATGGTAGGGTACGAAACCACCTCAAAGTTATTCTTTCAGATCGATCTATAAAAGAGTTCATACTAGAATAACACCTTAAGACACAAATCAACCAAAACCCTAATGTCACCTAGATACTCCATTGTCACCTCAAGTATCTGTGGGCATGATTATACGATATGCATCAGACAATCTCAGATTCATCCAACCAACACAAAGTACTTCAAAGAGTGCCCCAAAGTTTCTACCGGAGAGTCAAGAACGTGTGCCAACCTCTATGCATAGGTTCTTGGGCGGAACCCGCAAGTTGTTCACCAAAACATACATCAAGTGGCACATGATATCCCATTGTCACCACAGATAAGCACGGCAAGACATACATCAAGTGTTCTCATAAAAGACTCAATCCAATAAGATAACTTCAAAGGGGAAACTCAATTCATCACAAGAGAGTAGAGGGAGAGAAACATCATAAGATCCAACAACAATAGCAAAGCTCGGGATACATCAAGATCGTGCCATAGAGGGAACACGAGAGAGAACATGAGAGAGAGAGATCAAACACATAGCTACTGGTACATACCCTCAGCCTCGAGGGTGAACTACTCCCTCCTCGTCATGGATAGCGCCGGGATGATGAAGATGGCCACCGATGAAGGATACCCCCTCCGGCAGGGTGCCAGGAAGGGCTCCCGAGAGGTTTTTAGTGGCTACAGAGGCTTGCGGCGGTGGAACTCCCGATCTATCTGGATTTTCAATGGTTTTAGGGTACGTAGGCTTATATATGCGAAAGAAGTCGGTCGGGGGGTGCTCGAGGGGCCCACGAGACAGGGGGCGCGCCCTCCTATCTCGTGGCCTCCTCGAGGGTCTTCTGACGTGAACTCCAAGTCTCCCGGGTGATATTCTTCCCAAAAATAACACTGCCAAAGGTTTAATTCCGTTTGGACTCCGTTTGATATTCCTTTCCTTCGAAATACTGAAACAGACAATAAAACAGCAATATGGGGTGGGCCTCCGGTTAATAGGTTAGTCCCAAAAGTAATATAAAAGTGTATAATAAAGCCCGTAATCATTCAAAACACATAGTAAAATAGCATGAATGCTTCATAAATTATAGATACGTTGGAGACGTATCAAGCATCCCCAAGCTTAATTCCTACTCGTCCTCGAGTAGGTAAATGATAAAAGAAAGAATTTATGAAGTGTGAATGCTAGCAGGTGCACAAGTTTGATCAAAGATAATTTCAATCACCTTTACTAGCATCAATATATGTCATAAAAGTAGTTCATCTCATAAAACTTTTCACGAACTAGTAACAAGCAATTCACATGTTAAAGCATAGACCATAAACTTTCTTGAAAACTAGCAAACTCCATTCTTAGTCATCAAACAATTGCAATGCATCTTACTTTCAGGAAGAATCTATGTCAGAGCTTTGGTTTAGCAAACTTCACATACTCAACTATCATATAGTCTTCTACAATTGCTAACACTCACGCAATACTTGTGGTTATGAAGTTTTAATCAGACACAGAGAAAGATTGGGGCTTATAATGTTGCCTCCAAACGTATTCACCTTTGGGTGATGTCAACAATAATAGTTCATGCTAACGTACATCCAATTGGATATATATATCAGGATCACCCCAACACAAAGTGCTTGCCAAAGGATAAAATGAAAAAGGGAAAGGTGAAGATCACCTTGACTCTTGCATAAAGTAAAACACATAAAGTAAAAGATAGGCCCTTCACAGAGGGAAGCAGAGGTTGTCATGCGCTTTTAGGGTTGGATACACAAAATCTTAATGCGAAAGAACGTCACTTTATATTGCCCCTTGTATATGGACCTTTATTATGCAGTCCGTCGCTTTTATTGCTTCCATAACAAGTTCGTACAAAGCTTATTTTCTCCACACTAATAAGTCATGCATATTTAGAGAGCAATTTTTATTGCTTGCACCGATGACAACTTACTTGAAGGATCTTACTCAATCCATAGGTAGGTATGGTGGACTCTCATGGCAAAAACTGGGTTTAAGGATATTTGGAAGCACAAGTAGTATCTCTACTTGGTGCTAGGAATTTTTGGCTAGCATGAGGGGGAAAGGCAAGCTCAACATGTTTGAATGATCCATGACAATATACTTTAACTGAGATGCGAGAAAACATAACCCATTATGTTGTCTTCCTTGTCCAACAACAACTCTTTAGCATGTCATACATAATGAGTGCTCACAATTATAAAAGATGTCTATGATAATATATTTATATGTGAAATCTCTCTTCCTTCAATATTCTTTCATGAATTGTTCAAATGACTAAAACAATGCTTGCTAACTGTCAATAAGTTTACAACCTCTACTTCTTAGATGTGAAGTCATTACTCCCCATGGGATAAGAAAATGAGGCATATATAATTTAAGATTTATGAAAATCAACTCATTCAACAATTTACTCATAGGATATAAGTGAAGCACACGAGTAAATGAAAAGCTACTCCAAAAAGATATAAGTGAAGATCAATGAGTAGCTAAATAATTATGCAACTATGTGAAGACTCTCTCTCATTAAAGAATTTCAGATCTTGGTATTGTACTCAAACCGCAAGCAAAAAAATAAAATGACGATGCAAGGATAGCACAACTCATGTGAAGAAGCAAAAACTTAGGCTCAACCGATACTAACCGATAGTGGTTGAAGAAGAAAGGTGGGATGCCTACCGGGGCATCCCCAAGCTTAGATGCTAGAGACTTCTTGAAATAATATCTTGGGGTTCCTTGGGCATCCCCAAGCTTGAACTTTTATGTCTCCTTAATTCCTCTTATATCATGGTTTCTCTATTTATCAACAGCTTCATCCACAACAAACTCAACAAGAACTCGTGAGATAGGTTAGTATAAACCAATGCAAAACCTTATCATTTTCTACTGTAAAAAATCACTAAAATTATTATTAAACATTGCATACTAAATGCCTCTGCATATTTAATACTCCTATCCTCAAATAGAATCATTAAACAAGCAAACATATGCAAACAATGCGAACATAACAGCAATCTGCCAAAACAGTATAGTCTGTAAAGAATGCAAGAGTATCAATACTTCCCTGACTCCAAAAATTAAGAACTAAAATTCCCACTGTAATAAATTTATCAGAGCTTAATATGCAAAAATATTCAACGTTATACCATTCTCTGACCTTTCTAGGAATTTTTTGCAACAGCGGTAAACTTTCTGTTTTCAAACAGCAACATGTATACTAGCAAAATAAGCATGCAAAGGCTATCCTTGACTTTTTTATTGAAACTAAAGATGCAAAACATTATTATAACTAACAGCAAGAAAAAACTAGCAAAATAAAATGACGCTCCAAGCAAAACACATATCATGTGGCGAATAAAAATATAGCTCCAAGTAAAGTTACCGATGAACGAGGACGAAAGAGGGGATGCCTTCCGGGGCATCCCCAAGCTTAGGCTCTTGGTTGTCCTTGAATATTACCTTGGGGTGCCTTGGGCATCCCCAAGCTTAGGCTCTTTCCAATCCTTATTCCATAGTCCATCGAATCTTTACCCAAAACTTGAAAACTTCAACCACACAAAACTCAAAAACAAAACTCGTAAGCTCCGTTAGTATAAGAAAATAATATCACCACTTAGGTACTGTAATGAACTCATTATAAATTAATATTGGTGTAAAACCTACTGTATTCCAACTTCTCTATGGTTCATACCACTTAATACTAGCCATAGATGCATCAAAATAAGCAAACAACACAATGAAAACAGAATCTGTCAAAAACAGAACAGTCTATAGTAATCTGTATCAAACGTATACTTCTGGAACTCAAAAAATTATGAAATAAATTTCTGGACCTGAGTAATTTGTCTATTAATCATATGAAAAACGAATCAACCTAAAATCACTCTCCAGTAAAAAATGGCAGCTATTCTCGTGAGCGCAAAAGTTTCTGTTTTTTACAGCAAGATCACATAAACTTCACCCAAGTCTTCCCAAAGGTTCTACTTGGCACTTTATTGAAACAAAAGCTATAAAACATGATTACTACAGTATCATAATCATGTGGACACACAAAAACAGTAAGGATAAATATTGGGTTGTCTCCCAGCAAGCGCTTTTCTTTAATGCCTTTTTAGCTAGGCATGATGATGGCAATGATGCTCACATAAAAGATAAGAATTGAAACATAAAGAGAGCATCATGAAGAATATGACTAGCACTTTTAAGTCTAACCCACTTCCTATGCATAGGGATTTTATTAGCAAACAACTTATGGGAACAATAATCAACTAGCATAGGAAGGTAAAACAAGCATAGCTTCAAATTTTCAACACGTAGAGAGGAAACTTGACATTATTGCAATTCCTACAAGCATATATTCCTCCCTCATAATAATTTTCAGTAGAATCATGAATGAATTCAAAAATATAACTAGCACCTAAAGCATTCTTTTCATGATCTACAAGCATAGAAAATTTATTACTCTCCACATAAGCAAAATTCTTCTCATTCGGAATAGTGAGAGTATCATAAGAGACTTGAACACTAAAAATTGTTTCCACGTTAAAAGAGTAATGTTCAGAAAAAGGGTAATCATAATCATGACAAGTTTTATAAATATAATCATCACTACTTTTTATAGCATAAGTTTCATCACAATAATCATCATAAGTAGCAACTTCGTTCTCATCATAATCGATTGAAACCTCTCCCAAGATAGTGGAATCACTAAATAAAGTTGACACTATTCCAAATCCACTTTCATATTCATCACAATAAAATTCAACATCCTCCAAAATAGTGGGATCACTACTTCCTAAAGTTGACACTCTTCCAAACCCACTTTCATCAATATAATCATCATAAGTACGAGGCATGCTATCATCATAACAACTTTGCATATCAAAACTTGGGATGCTAAAAATATCATCTTCATTAAACATAGAATCCCCAAGCTTGGGACAATCATTAATTTCAGAAAATATATTCTCAAATATCTCATTCTCATCAAACATAGCTTCCCCAAGCTTGGGCCTTTTCATATCATAAGCATAATCACTCTCATCATTAAAAATATGGATAGCACCAATGGTAAAGCAATTATCATCATCACAATGAGTAGTAGGAGCAACATCATTTGGGAGGTATACCTTTCTACCTTTGTTGCTCCTTCTTTTATTTTTCCTCTTCACATTATGTGTGGGTTCAACCTTCCTCTTTGAGCTCCTTATTGATGAGATTGGTTGAATAGAAAGCTCCTCCTCGTTACCTGATTCATCATAAGAAATAATAGGAGGATATTGGGAAGTATCTTCCCTTTCATTAGTATTCTCATAATCTTCTATTTGCTTTCTTTTATTTAGGTAATTGGCAATATAAGGATTTTCAATGCAATTCTTCGCGCAAAACATATAAATCTTTTCTAGATCAATATCAAGGAATTTCTTAAGGGCAAATTCTGGAAGATCCTTAAGTAAACGTTTCAATTCTTCATAACCCAAAAGTAAACTAAGTTCATTGTAATGTGCAATGGAGATCAAATCATCACAATTTTTGGACACGATTCGATCATGAAACCATTTGCATTGGAGATGTAAATGACCACGTTCATTGCAAAGTTCACAAGTACGGCAAAGGAATTTTAAATTTTCAGCACTCACATCTACCCTTTCTTGCAACCATTTAGTTTCTAAATGCTTATGCCTCTTGCAATAAATATCTTCTCTATTAGGTGTGTTCATGCAAACATGGACTCCACAAAAGTTGACATGCTCATAAGAGATATTTTCATCATGACTAGAGCAATCATCATTAATACTATGGATATTCAAGGAGTTCATACTGACAACATTGCAATCATACTCATCATTCAAAAATTTAGTATCAAGCATTCTAATGCATTCTTCTTCTAGCACTTGAGCACAATTTTCCTTTCCATCAAACTCACGAAAGATATTAAAAAGACGAAGCATACGAGACAAACTTAACTCCAATTTTTTTTTGTAGTTATCTTTTATAAACTAAACTAGTGATAAAATAAGAAACAAAAAGATTCGATTGCAAGATCTAAATATATACCTTCAAGCGCTAACCTCCCCGGAAACGGCGCCAAAAAAGAGCTTGATGTCTACTACACATCCTTATTCTTGTAGACGTTGTTGGACCTGCAAGTGCACAGGTTTGTAGGACAGTAGCAAATTTCCCTCAAGTGGATGACCTAAGGTTTATCAATCCGTAGGAGGCATAGGATGAAGATGGTCTCTCTCAAACGACCCTGCAACCAAATAACAAAGAGTATCTTGTGTCCCCAACACACCCAATACAATGGTAAATTGTATAGGTG
Source organism: Triticum dicoccoides (assembly GCF_002162155.2). Taxonomy (NCBI): domain Eukaryota; kingdom Viridiplantae; phylum Streptophyta; class Magnoliopsida; order Poales; family Poaceae; genus Triticum; species Triticum dicoccoides. The sequence goes on from NC_041387.1 coordinate 493,901,018, forward strand.
CACTAGTTCGGCGAAGAGATGGTAATACAAGTGCAAAATAGATAGTAGATAAAGGTTTTTGTAATCTGAAATAATAAAAACAGCAAGGTAACTAATGGAAAAAGTGAGCGTAAATGGTATTGCAATGGTAGGAAACAAGGCCTAGGGTTCATACTTTCACTAGTGCAAGTTCTCTCAACAATAATAACATAGATAGATCATATAACAATCCCTCAACATGCAACAAAGAGTCACTCCAAAGCCACTAATAGCGGAGAACAAACGTAGAGATTATGGTAGGGTACGAAACCACCTCAAAGTTATTCTTTCGGATTGATCTATAAAAGAGTTCGTACTAGAATAACACCTTAAGACACAAATCAACCAAAACCCTAATGTCACCTAGATACTCCATTGTCACCTCAAGTATCTGTGGGCATGATTATACGATATGCATCACACAATCTCAGATTCATCCAACCAACACGAAGTACTTCAAAGAGTGCCCCAAAGTTTTTACCGGAGAGTCAAGAACGTGTGCCAACCCCTATGCATAGGTTCTTGGGCGGAACCCGCAAGTTGGTCACCAAAACATACATCAAGTGGCACATGATATCCCATTGTCACCACAGATAAGCACGACAAGACATACATCAAGTGTTCTCATAAAAGGCTCAATCAAATAAGATAACTTCAAAGGGGAAACTCAATTCATCACAAGAGATTAGAGGGGGAGAAACATCATAAGATCCAACTACAATAGCAAAGCTCAGGATACATCAAGATCGTAACATAGAGGGAACACGAGAGAGAACACGAGAGAGAGAGAGAGAGAGAGAGAGAGAGAGAGAGAGATCAAACACATAGCTACTGGTACATACCCTCAGCCTCGAGGGTGAACTACTCCCTCCTCGTCATGGATAGCGCCGGGATGATGAATATGGCCACCGGTGAAGGATCCCCCCTCCGGCAGGGTGCCAGGAAGGGCTCCCGAGAGGTTTTTGGTGGCTACAGAGGCTTGCGGTGGTGGAACTCCCGATCTATCTTGATTTTCAATGGTTTTAGGGTACGTTGGCTTATATAGGCGAAAGAAGCCGATCGGGGGGTGCTCGAGGGGCCCACGAGACAGGGGGCACGCCCAGTAGGGGGGTGCGCCCTCCTATCTCGTGGCCTCCTCGAGGATCTTCTGCCGTGAACTCCAAGTCTCCTGGGTGATATTCTTCCCAAAAATAACGCTGCCAAAGGTTTCATTCTGTTTGGTCTGTTTGATATTCCTTTTCTTCGAAATACTGAAACAGGCAATAAAACAACAATATGGGTTGGGCCTCCGGTTAATAGGTTAGTCCCAAAAGTAATATAAAAGTGTATAATAAAGCACGTAATCATTCAAAACACATAGTAAAATAGCATGAATGCTTCATAAATTATAGATACGTTGGAGACGTATCAGAGGAACAGTGCCATCTATGGTGATTGGCTTCATAGTGGCTTCAACATTCACATTTGCTTCAGGCTCCACATTGTCTTGATCCATGACTAGGTCATTGGCTTCAGTGGCGTTGGTGGTGGCAGCCTCAGTGTTTTCAACCTCCATCTGTTAAATGACTGGAGGATCGGGCATGATCACATTCTCTTCAATAATGACTTGATCATTGGCAGGGGTGTGGCTTCTCTTTCTTCTTCGGCTGATGCAGCCGGAATGTCTTCAACGGCCTTAGCTTCAGAGTCTTGAGCAGTCGCAGAAGGATTGGCGTCAGGGAACACTTGACGTGCCACTGAGCCAGTCGGTTGCACTTCTTCTCCTGGAATGCTTAACATGGAGATAGGTGGCCTGAGGCCTTTGCGAAGCCTGCGAAACGTTGGCGACGCTTTTGGAGATGGAGTGGTCTCCATGTAGTTGTCATCATCAAGCACCGAAGAGGTGACTTGAGTAGGTGGAGTACAGGGTGTTTCATCTTGTTAGCGCTCAGCACATGAGTCATCTTGAGCAATTGGCGTCAATGGACGACAAATGCTAATGAGTTCAGTGCTCATTGGAGCAGGCGATAATACCAACTGGGGCTCGAGCTAAGGAAGAACTTCGTCATCATGCACATGGTCTTCATGACCAATGTCTTCAGCTGTGTTGGGGTCAACAGCTGGAACTTCTTCATGTTCTGGAGCCTTTGTGGGAGCAGGCTCATGGACGATGAGACAGCGCTCGCGATTGGCATAGGCAGGCAAGGCAACATAAATGGGTTCAACAATTAGAGGCTCTGGGGCAGCAACACACTCTTTTCGTGAAGACATAGAGCCCTTTGTCTTCAACTTTTCTTGGAGGGAGCATCATCAGATGTATCCTTGTGCTTCCTCTTCCTAAGTTCGGCTTCAGCATGCCTTGTCTTCTTGAGTTCTGAGTAGCAGAGGGGACCTTTGGCTTTGAGACAGTCATGCTAGAAGGGAAGACAATGCTTGGTTGTCCCTGCCTTGGATCATCAGGATTAGCTTATGCATGCTTCTTGCTCTTCTTGGCAGCCATTCTACGGTCGATGCTAGGACGCCCAAGAGCTTTCCTCTTTTCACCTTCATTGTGTGCTTGCACATATTTCTATGCATAAATCTTCATTTGATCTCTTGAGCCTTTGGCTTCTTCATGCTTCTTGTGGAATTCAGCCTTGAGAACATGCAACATTTTCTTGAAAATTTGCGCATCAGACATGCTGAGCTTGTGCATGTGCTTCTTGAAATGCGCCTTCTATAATCAATCTTGTTTTTGAGCTCGACGATTTTCTGAGCGAAGGCCAATTCATTAGCAATGGTTCTGTGAAATTTGACGCTGATGCCCATTGGCAGCTGCAGGCTGTCAATACTGATGCTTTGGTCGTCAAACCATTCATCGATGAAATTGTTCAATATATTAACATCAAAGAGGGGCAGATCATTGAAGATCTCCGCCTCTTGCTTGCTCTTGATCAGCATATCTAGAGCTTCATCACCAAGATCTTCATCACTTCACATATCAATGGTGAATTCCTCATTTCGCAGAATGGCAGCGGGAGTGAGAGTCTGCCTAGAAGCCTTCATGGGCTTTGGCTTCTTGGTCCTCTGGGACACACAAGACTGATCTTCTGATTGCATACTGGATTCAGGAGGTGCAGTTTTCGGAGGCTTCTTTGTCGAAGCTTTTGGAGTAGCAGTAGCAAAGGGCTTTGAAGCTTTTGCCTTTTTCTTCTACTTCGGTGGCGAAGGAGCATCTTCAGAGTCCGCATCTTCAGCAGATTGCTCCAATGCGGTCCTCTAGGCAGGAATGTGGGATAGAATCCCATCAAAGTTGGTGAAGGGGCCAATTCTGTTCTCATTGGCTTCACGAGTACCATCTGATCTAGGAGCAGATGTGCCAGGGTTGAAGTCGAGGCCAAACTCCTTCTTGTTCTTGATAGCTGGATCCTTTGCGAACTGAAGGTTGCGCTTTAAGAGGTTGTCGTCACGACACCATAAAAGAGATGATGGGTCGGCATTCTTAGGTTGTGGTCCTCGGACCATGCAAGGATAGAACTCTTGAGCAATAGCTTCAGCCTTTGTCTTCGATACCAAATTTCTATAAAGACAATCTCCCCATGGGCGCTTGATGGTATTCTTCTCAGCATACTCAGGTGTCACGAAGTTGTACTTGAACCATTGCTCTGCCCAATATCTTCGGATCCATTGGATCATGTTATGCGCTGTGTATAGCTCTCTTCAGGGTCAGACTTGTAGAGCTCATACAAATCTGTGGGCAGGTCCAGTGTTGTATTGCCTCGGTGTTGCCTACCACCTTTTCATGCAGATTTCTCAGAAGGCATAATGTTTAGACAAATAGGCTTCAAAACAGTGAAAGGCTTCCATCTACTTGTCAAACAAGAGCTGGCTTCAGGAGATTCAATGTGACGATGTATGAATTCTGCAAATGAATGCAGACTATGAGAACCAAGGGATTCTCACACGGACATGTACCAGTGATAGCATTAGAGATGCGAGGGAAGGGGAAGAGGTCATATGCATTGTCAGAATATTTTGAAGATAAATCAGTTAGAAGACATTAACCTCATAGTGCGAAGACATTCACTTATTGAAGGAAGTTGGTTCCAGATTTGTATGAATCCAAGAATAGGTACAAGTGAGGAATCTAACTAGTTATGAAGCATAAGTGAACATACTTTGCAATATATGAGATTCAGAAAGAGACAGAACCAGATTTGAAGGTGTAGAAACCACTTTTGGTTGAAGTGGATGGAATTGATGTTGGGGAACGTAGCAATAATTCATTATTTTCCTACGTATCACCAAGATCAATCTAGGAGATTCTAGCAACAAGAGAGAGAGGGAGTGCATCTTCATACCTTTGAAGATTGCTAAGCGGAAGCGTTACAAGAACGTGGTTGATGGAGTCGTACTCGTGGCGATTCAAATCGCGGAAGATCCGATCTAGCGCCGAACGGACGGCGCCTCCGTGTTCAACACACGTACAGCCCGAGGACATCTCCTCCTTCTTGATCCAGCAAGGGGAGAGGAGAAGTTGAGGGAGAGCTCCACAGCACGACAACGTGGTGGTGGAGCTTGCGGTTTTTCTGCAGGGCTTCGCCAAGCTCTATGGAGGAGGAGGAGGTGCTGGGGAGGGAGGGGCTGCGCCAGGGGAAGGGTGTGGCAGCCCTCACACCCCCCACTATTTATAGGGGAAGGGGAGAGGGGCCGGCCCCCCAGATCCCATCTACAAGGGGGGCAGCCAAGTGGGGGACTTACCCCCAAGTTTGGTGGGAGGTGCCCCCACCCCTAGGGTTTTCAACCCTCGGTGCCTTGGGCGCTTGGGAGGTGCACCAGCCCACTAGGGGGCTGGTTCCCACCCTTTTTCAGCCCATTTAGTCCCCTGGGGCAGGTGGCCCCACCCGGTGGACCCCCGGACACCTTTTGGTGGTCCCGGTACAATATCGATAACCCCCAAAACCATTCCGGTGACTGAAACTAGACTTCCCATATATAAATCTTTACCTCCGGACCATTCTGGAACTCCTCGTGATGTCCGGGATCTCATTCGAGACTCAGAAAAACCTTCGGCAACCACATACAATTTCCCATAACAACTCTAGCGTCACCGAACCTTAAGTGTGTAGACCCTACAAGTTCGGGAACCATGCAGACATGACCGAGACATCTCTCCGGCGAATAACCAACAGCGCGATCTGGATACCCATGTTGGCCCCCACATGTTCCACGATGATCTCATCTGATGAACCACGATGTCGGGGATTCAATCAATCCTGTGTACAATTCCCTTTGTCCATCGGTATGTTACTTGCCCGAGATTTGATCATCGGTATCCCAATACCTCGTTCAATCTCGTTACCGGCAAGTCTCTTTACTCGTTTTGTAACACATGATCCCGTGACTAACTCCTTAGTCACATTGAGCTCATTATGATGATGCATTACCGAGTGGGCCCAGAGATACCTCTCTGTCATACAAAGTGACAAATCCCAGTCTCAATTAGTGCCAACCCAACAAACACTTTTGTAGGACCTTGAAGTAAGTCTAGAGGGGGGGTGATTAGACTACTTGACAAATTAAAAACTTAACCTTTTCCCAATTTTAGAGTTTGGCAGATTTTAGCTATATTTGGACAAGTCAAGCAATCATCACACAATTCAAGCAAGCATGCAAAGAGTATATAGCAGCGGAAATTAATGCATTCAACTTGCAAGAAAGTAAGGGGAAGGGTTTGGAGGATTCAAACGCAGTTGGAGACACGGATGTTTTTGTCGTGGTTCCGATAGGTGGTGCTATCGTACATCCACGTTGATGGAGACTTCAACCCACGAAGGGTAACGGCTGCGCGAGTCCACGGAGGGCTCCACCCAAGAAGGGTCCACGAAGAAGCAACCTTGTCTATCCCACCATGGTCGTCGCCCACGAAGGACTTGCCTCACTAGCGGTAGATCTTCACGAAGTAGGTGATCTCCTTGCCCTTACAAACTCCTTGGTTCAACTCCACAATCTTGTCGGAGGCTCCCAAGTGACACCTAGCCAATCTAGGAGACACCACTCTCCAAGAAGTAACAAATGGTGCTTTGATGATGAACTCCTTGCTCTTGTGCTTCAAATGATAGTCTCCCCAACACTCAACTCTCTCTCATAGGATTTGGATGTGGCGGAAAGAAGATTTGAGTGGAAAGCAACTTGGGGAAGGCTGGAGATCATGATTCATATGGTAGGAATGGAATATCTTGGCCTCAACACATGAGTAGGTGGTTCTCTCTCAGAACTGGTAAGTTGGAAGTGTAGGTTTGTTCTGATGGCTCTCTCCACGAATGAAGAGGAGGTGGAGGGGTATATATAGCCTCCACACAAAATCTAACCGTTACACACAATTTACCAATCTCGGTGGGACCGAATCAACAAACTCGGTTGGACCGATTCAGTAAACCTAGTGACCGTTAGGATTTTCGGTGGGACTGACATGCAACTCGGTAGGACCGATATGGTTAGGGTTAGGGCATAAAGTAATCTCAGTGAGACCGATTACACAAACTCGGTGAGACCGATTTTGGTAATTAGCTAACCAGAGAGTTGGTCAAGTAAACTCGGTGGGACCGATCCGCTCTTTTCGGTGAGACTGAAATGTTACGAAAGGGAAAAGAGTGTTTACATTGCAATCTCGGTGGGACCGATCGCTCACTTCGGTTAGACCGAAATGTTACGAAGGGAAACAGAGAGATTACAATCCCATCTCGGTGAGACCGAGATCCCTATCGGTGAGACCGATTTGCCTAGGGTTTGTGGCAGTGGCTATGACATCTGAACTCGGTGGCGCCGGATAGAAAGAATCAGTGTGACTGATTTTGACTTTAGGTTTATATGTGTGAAAGCACAAGTGCTCCCTAGGTGGTTTTGGTAATTAATGACAACATATCTCTTGTTGGACTAACACTTTTATCTAGTATGTTTCAGATAAGTTCAACAATGGAGTGGCATGGACTAAAGGATGTGGGAACTCCTTCAAGATGCTAAGGACAAAGGATTGGCTCAAGCTTCAAGCTCAAGACTCGTCATTTTACAATTTAGTGATCCAAGATCACATTGAGTCTATAGGAAAAGCCAATACTATCAAAGAGGGATGAGGTGTTGCTTAATGAGCCTCTTGCTTCAAAGTGCTTAGTGATATGCTCCAAAAACCCTCAACCACTTACTCACATCCACATATGTCCTAAACCTAAAGTCAAACTCGGCCCCACTGATTCTTTCTATCCGGCGCCACCGAGTTTGGATTTCTTAGCCACTGCCACAAACCCTAGGCAAATCGGTCTCACCGATAGGGATCTCGGTCTCACCGAGATGGGATTGTAATCTCTCTGTGTATGTCCATTATCAAAATCGGTCTCACCGAGTTTGAGCAATCGGTACTACCGAGATTACAATGCAAACTCTCTGGTTAACTTATTATCAAAATCGGTCCCACCGAGTTTGATAATCGGTCAAACCGAGTTTGCCTGATGAACTCTCTGGAAAGGTTATTACCAAAATCGGTCCTACCGAGTTTGTGTAATCGGTCTTACCGAGATTACGTTATGCCCTAACCCTAACCGAGTCGGTCCTACCGAGTTGCATTTCGGTCCCACCGAAAATCCTAACGATCACTAGATTTACTAAATCGGTCCGACCGAGTTTAATGATTCGGTCCCACCGAGTTTGGTAGATTGTGTGTAACGGTTAGATTTTGTGTGGAGGCTATATATACCCCTCCACCTCCTCTTCATTCGTGGAGAGAACCATCAGACTAAACCTACACTTCCAGCATCCTATTTCTGAGAGAGAACTACCTACTCATGTGTTGAGGCCAAGATATTCCATTCCTACCATTTGAATCTTGATCTCTAGCCTTCCCAAGTTGCTTTTCACTCAAACCCTCTTTCCACCAGATCCAAATCCTATGAGAGAGAGTTGAGTGTTGGGGAGACTATCATTTGAAGCACAAGAGCAAGGAGTTCATCATCAATGCACCATTTGTTACTTCTTGGAGAGTGATGTCTCCTAGATTGGCTAGGTGTCACTTGGGAGCCTCCGACAAGGTTGTGGAGTTGAACCAAGGAGTTTGTAAGGGCAAGGAGATCGCCTACTTCGTGAAGATCTACCGCTAGTGAGGCAAGTCCGTCGTGGGCGACGGCCATGGTGGGATAGACAAGGTTGCTACTTCATGGACCCTTCGTGGGTGGAGCCCTCTATGGACTCGCGCAACCGTTACCCTTTGTGGGTTGAAGTCTCCATCAACGTGGATGTACGATAGCACCACCTATCGGAACCACGCCAAAAACATCTGTGTCTCCAATTGCGTTTGAATCCTCCAAACCCTTCCCTTTACATTCTTGCAAGTTGCATGCTTTACTTTCCGCTGCTCATATACTCTTTGCATGCTTGCTTGCTATATGTTGCGAATGTTAAACTTGTGCCTAAACTCCACTTAAACTTTAAAGAAACTTAAAAACTGCAACTTTGGTACTTAGTGTCTAATCACCCCCCCTCCCTCTAGACACATCTTCTCAAGGTCCTACAAGTGGTATCAGAGCATTGGTCTCCATTGCCTTGGTTTAATCACCATTGGAGAAAGATGGATGAGTCTACTTTGGGGAGTCTTAGACATAGAGTGCCTATTCTTGATGGAGAGTACTTTCATGAGTGGAAAAATGAGATGCTTGTAATTTTCAATCAATATCATTTGAACAAGTACATTGCTAGTCCTTGTGCACCTTGTGTTGATCCTATGCATCCTACCCTTGATGAGTCTATTGACATGAGTAAGAATGTTAGAACTGTTAATCTTATCACTAGAGGCTTGCCTAGAAACTTGATTATAAAACTGCCTACTCTTGAGTGTGCCTACACTATATGGAAATTTCTTGAGGAACGATTTCCTGATTATTCTTTGAAAAATCTAGATGAAATTCCCCATAAGTCTATTGCTTTGAGTAAGATGAATACTAGTGATCCTATGTTTGGTGATCGTCTATTTCAGCTTACAAATCTTATGCGTGCCAAAGGAAATGTTGGTATTATTAGTGATATTATTTCCGAAGCTATAAAAATTCATAGACAAGATCATTGTCAAAATCACTCTAACGAATCACCCTCTCTAGGATTTGATCCACCACATGACGATGTTCAACATGGATACTATGATGAGGATGATGATACTGACTTCGATCTTGATGATGCAATGAGACATTTTGGTCTTATGGCAAATCTTCGGGGATACATGTCAGGAGGAAAGGAATGGGTCCTTGATAGTGGATGTACCGATCACATGATCGGAGATAAAGACATGTTTCGTGAGCTTGCTGATAATGATAGTCCTCGAAAGTATGTCACTTTCGGTGACAACTCAAAGGGTAAGGTGGTTGGCCTTGGTAAGGTGGCCATCTCACATGATAGCTCCATACAAAATGTCATGCTCGTTGAATCTCTTGGATACAACTTACTTTCTGTATCTAGACTTGCTGATTTCGGTTTCAATGTCCTATTTACTGAAGTAGATTGCCAAGTGTTTCATCGAGACAATCATAAAATGGTCTTTACCGGCATACGTAGAGGTGATCTATACATTGTTGATTTCACTAAAAAGGTTCAACCTAAAACTTGCTTCATTGCTAAATCCTCAAAAGGTTGGTTATGGCATAGACGACTAGGACATGTTGGTATGCGAAACCTTGACAAGCTTATTAAAGGGAATCATATCCTTGGAGTTAATGATGTCATATTTGATAAGGATAGACTTTGCAGTGCTTGTCAAGCAGGTAAACAGGTTGGAGGAAGGCATCCCGTGAAGAACATCATGACCACAAAAAGGCCACTCGAGCTACTTCACATGGATCTCTTTGGTCCCAACTCTTACAAGAGTCTCGGTGGAAATTCTTTTGGTCTAGTTATAGTTGATGATTTTTCTAGATTCACGTGGGTGTTCTTTCTTGATGATAAATCGAAAGTTCAAAAGATCTTCAAAAACTTCGCTAGGAAGGCCCAAAATCAATTTGAAGTGAAGATCAAGAAGGTTCGCAGCGACAATGGAACGGAGTTCAAGAACGCAAATGTGGACACCTTTCTTGACGAAGAAGGGATTTCACACGAGTTCTCGGCTACGTACACACCTCAACAAAATGGAGTTGTTGAGAGGAAGAACCGGACACTCATCGAAATGGCGAGAACGATGCTTGATGAGTACAAGACACTGAAGCACTTTTGGGCAGAAGCGGTTGAGACAGCTTGTCATGCAACAAATCGCTTGTATCTTCACAAGCTACTCGGCAAGACGGCATACGAGCTCCTCACCGGTAACAAACCCCAAGTTGGATACTTTCGAGTATTCGGCTCAAAGTGCTACATTCTTGATAAGCATCGTCGTTCTAAATTTGCTCCTAAGTCTCATGAAGGTTTCCTACTAGGTTATGGCTCAAACTCTCACACATACCTTGTCTACAACAATTTCACCCGTAAGGTTGAAGAGACGGTAGATGTGAAGTTTGATGAATCTAACGGCTCGCAAGTAGAGCAATTGCCAATTGATGTAGGAGACAAAGATCCTTCGGAAGCAATCCAAGACTTGTCTATTGGCAAGGTCTGTCCAATGGAGGTGAAGGAGAGTACCTCATCCGTCCAAGTGGAAGCTTCTACTTCACAACAAGGTGAACCAAGAGTTGATACGAAAGCATCCACAAGTGGGACACACCAAGATGAAGAAAACGAGGAAGTGCATCAAGATGAACGTCAACAACCTCCTTCTCCACCACGACAAGAGAACGACAACGCCAACAATGAAGAAGGCCAAGAAGAAGAACAAGATGAAGAAGATGTTCAACGAAGACCCAAGCAAAAGCTTTCACGAGTTCGAGCAAGAATTGCTAAAGACCATCCCGTCGAACAAATCTACAATGATATTCAAACCGGGACTCGCTCTAAAACTCATTTAGCTAACTTTTGTGAAAACTATTCTTTCATCTCTAGCATTGAACCTATGAAGGTCGAAGAAGCATTGGAAGATCCGGATTGGATAAATGCTATGCATGAAGAGCTACACAACTTTGAGAGGAACCAAGTTTGGACATTGGTTGAGAAGCCCGACAACAACCACAACATCATCGGTACCAAATGGGTGTTTCGCAACAAGCAAGATGAAGATGGACAAGTTGTTCGCAACAAAGCACGTCTCGTCGCCCAAGGCTACACACAAGTCGAAGGTATGGACTATGGTGAGACTTATGCTCCCGTTGCTAGACTTGAGTCTATTCGCATCTTACTTGCCTATGCTAATCACCATGATATCACCTTGTACCAAATGGACATTAAAAGTGCTTTTCTAAATGGTGAAATAGAGGAGGAAGTTTATGTTAAACAACCCCCCGGCTTTGTCAATCCTAAGAAACCCAATCATGTTTACAAACTTCACAAAGCTCTTTATGGTCTTAAACAAGCTCCTAGAGCATGGTATAAATGCTTGACCAAGTTCCTTATTGAAAAAGGATTTGAAATTGGGAAAATTGATTCCACACTCTTTACTAAAAGGGTTAATGGTGAATTATTTGTATGCCAAATTTATGTTGATGATATTATATTTGGATCAACTAACCCTCATTTTAGTGAAAAGTTTGGGAAGCTAATGTCGGAGAAGTTTGCGATGTCTATGATGAGTGAACTCAAATTCTTTCTTGGGTTGCAAATCAAGCAAACTAAGGAAGGTACTTTTGTCTCTCAAACGAAGTACACTAAGGACTTATTCAAGAAGTTCAATATGCAAGAATGCAAAGGTATGTCTACACCCATGCCTACTAGTGGACATCTTGATTTTACCAAAGATGGTGAACCGGTCGATCAAAAGGTTTATCGCTCTATGATAGGTTCATTGTTATATCTATGTGCTTCACGTCCCGATATTATGCTAAGTGTGTGCATGTGTGCACGATATCAAGCTGCTCCTAAAGAATGGCATCTTAAGGCCGTGAAAAGGATAGTGAGATACTTAATACATACACCAAATTTTGGCATTTGGTATCCTAAGAGGGCCTCTTTCGATCTTGTCGGCTACTCTGACTCAGACTATGCCGGAGACAAGGTTGATAGAAAGTCCACTTCGGGAACTTGTCAATTTCTTGGTAGATCTCTTGTGTCTTGGTCCTCCAAGAAACAAAACTCGGTATCCTTATCCACCGCCGAAGCGGAATATATTGCCGCTGGATCATGTTGTGCTCAATTACTTTGGATGACCCAAACTCTTAAAGATTATGGGATATATGTGAGACATGTTCCATTGCTTTGTGATAACGAAAGTGCTATCAAAATTGGTCATAATCATGTGCAACATTCTCGAACTAAGCATATTGAAGTTCGTCATCATTTCATTCGAGATCATGTTGCTAAGGGTGACATTGATCTTAAGCATGTTCGCACCGAAAAGCAATTAGCGGATATATTCACTAAACCTCTTGATGAGAAAGTATTTTGCAGGTTGAGAGGAGAATTGAACATCATTGATGCTTCAAACTTGGAGTACAAACTCCAGATACATGCAAGACATGAGCTTATGACTAATCCTTGATATTTCTCTTATGATGAAAATCTTATGTCTTGGATATATTTGTATCTTGAATGTTATCTAACCCATGTAGGTACTTGGTTGAATCAAATTCCATGAGGTTGAAACCTACTCATATCTTGAGCAATCTCTACATCACCAAGTCTCTATAAAAAGGTGGTTGAAGACAAGGAAGCACGAAACCATACGAACATATCCTTTGACAAATTCTATGTTAAGCTTCATGAGTGTCATTTTTGGATACACAAGTGCTCTTCCTTGCAAGAACTAACCCATGTAGGTAGATGGACTCTAATTCCAAGTGGTGCTCCAAATTCTTGATGAGCTACATCAACCTCGAGCAACTCACACAAGCTCAACTACATGGACATCACCACCAACCAAGGTATGTAATTCCATCTTAGAGAAGCTTTACTCCTAGACATGAGCTAAAGCAACTCGACAAGATGTGAATACATCAAGATGCTTAAACAAAAAATGGCAACCCCATTTTGAGCTTAAACGATGAGTATGACCTATGATCAAGTGATCTCACTTGACTCCTAAGTCAATATACTCTAACATAGGTGACTTTGTCGCCGACCATTTCTAGATGAAGTTCCCTTGTGTTTTCTTCTGTGTTTTTGCATTTGTCTCATGCATATTTGTTTCCTCTTTCAAAAAAAAACTTCATCTAGATTTCTTTCTGTTTGCTCTGCATTTCGTGCATCCAATTCCTTGCATATCATTCAGTTAATTCCTTGCAAATCTTTGTGAGATCTTGCTAGTCTAGTGAGCTGAGGTGACAAGTGTTTTCTCTGCGATGAACTCGGTTCCACCGATTTGTTATTTTCGGTCCAACCGAATACTTTCGGTACCACCGAAGCATACCACTCGGTGCCACCGATTTCACAACAGGAAAAACAGTTTGCCACATATTCTGTGTCTCTTCTGATCTAGCTCCACTCAATGAATCTTGTCCTCTAACAAGCATCACATTTTTATTATTGCTTTATATTGTGACTCAAGGATCAAACCCATTCACGTCAAATTCCAGAGGGAGAGAGAGAGGTTACATCTTTATCAAGCCCTTCTTGGAAATTGATGTCAAAGGGGGAGAGAGATCACATCAAATCTTATCATTTAGAGAGAGAGATCACATCTTATAGGGGGGGAGATCCTTCAGGGAAAGAGAGAGAGATCTCTAGGGGGAGAGAATACTGATAGAAAGTATTTCTCAAGGATCCCAGATGCTTGGTGTTCAAGAGGAGAGATGCCACATGTCTTCTTGAGGGGAAAGACATGTTCATATGTGCTTACTTGCATTAGTTTGCATTAGCTCTGTTCATTTATATATTTTAGCTCTGATTTTCTGTTCCCTATCTTCTCCTAGTATCCCATGTTAGATTCAGGGGGAGCAAGACATCTAAGGGAAAGAGATCACTTAAATTCATTGCATATCTTTACTCTTGGGGACATGTCTAATCCAATGTGGTACTCAGTACTCACTCTCTACATGGCATCCCAGTCTTGGTATTCATGTGGTTTCTTCTGTTTGCTCTGGATAGTAGATGCACCTGTGTTATCTAACCTTGTTTGTGCAGGTTCATTCCATCCTAAGCCTACTCAAGACTACAAGGTAAGTATATGCATCACAATCATGTGTATGAGGAATTCTTGCTGATGTACATACTGTTTGCAAGAAGGACTCATGGGCATGAAGGTATTTCCTTTAATACTTTTTGCTCTGATGCATATGGCCAAGATACATGTAACACATTGCCTGCTCTATCATGGTTATGCTATCACATGCTTCTATATTTCATATTCACATGATTGCATACATGTAGGGGGAGCCTATGCTTGTTACATGTCTTTCCAAAGCTTTACTTGCTATTCTTTATATCTTTATCTAAAGCTTTGATGTATGTTGCCATCAATTACCAAAAAGGGGGAGATTGAAAGCACAAGTGCTCCCTAGGTGGTTTTGGTAATTAATGACAACATATCTCTTGTTGGACTAACACTTTTATCTAGTATGTTTCAGATAAGTTCAACAATGGAGTGGCATGGACTAAAGGATGTGGGAACTCCTTCAAGATGCTAAGGACAAAGGATTGGCTCAAGCTTCAAGCTCAAGACTCTTCATTTTACATTTTAGTGATCCAAGATCACATTGAGTCTATAGGAAAAGCCAATACTATCAAGGAGGGATGAGGTGTTTCTTAATGAGCCTCTTGCTTGAAAGTGCTTAGTGATATGCTCCAAAAACCCTCAACCACTTTCTCACATCCACATATGTCCTAAACCTAAAGTCAAACTCGGCCCCACTGATTCTTTCTATCCGGCGCCACCGAGTTTGGATGTCTTAGCCACTGCCACAAACCCTAGGCAAATCGGTCTCACCGATAGGGATCTCGGTCTCACCGAGATGGGATTGTAATCTCTCTGTGTATGTCCATTATCAAAATCGGTCTCACCGAGTTTGAGCAATCGGTACTACCGAGATTACAATGCAAACTCTCTGGTTAACTTATTATCAAAATCGGTCCCACCGAGTTTGATAATCGATCAAACCGAGTTTGCCTGACCAACTCTCTGGAAAGATTATTACCAAAATCGGTCCTACCGAGTTTGTGTAATCGGTCTTACCAAGATTACGTTATGCCCTAACCCTAACCGAATTGGTCCTACCGAGTTGCATTTCGGTCCCACCGAAAATCCTAACGGTCACTAGATTTACTAAATCGGTCTGACCGAGTTTAACGATTCGGTCCCACCGAGTTTGGTAGATTGTCTGTAACGGTTAGATTTTGTGTGGAGGCTATATATACCCCTCCACCTCCTCTTCATTCGTGGAGAGAGCCATCAGACTAAACCTACACTTCCAGCATCCTATTTCTGAGAGAGAACTACCTACTCATGTGTTGAGGCCAAGATATTCCATTCCTACAATATGAATCTTGATCTCTAGCCTTCCCAAGTTGCTTTCCACTCAAACCCTCTTTCCACCAGATCCAAATCCTATGAGAGAGAGTTGAGTGTTGGGGAGACTATCATTTGAAGCACAAGAGCAAGGAGTTCATCATCAACGCACCATTTGTTACTTCTTGGAGAGTGGTGTCTCCTAGATTGCCTAGGTGTCACTTGGGAGCCTCCGACAAGATTGTGGAGTTGAACCAAGGAGTTTGTAAGGGCGAGGAGATCGCCTACATCGTGAAGATCTACCGCTAGTGAGGCAAGTCCTTCGTGGGCGACGGCCATGGTGGGATAGACAAGGTTGCTACTTCGTGGACCCTTCGTGGGTGGAGCCCTCCGTGGACTCGCGCAACTGTTACCCTTCGTGGGTTGAAGTCTCCATCAACGTGGATGTATGATAGCACCACCTATCGGAACCACACCAAAAACATCCGTGTCTCCAATTGCGTTTGAATCCTCCAAACCCTTCCCTTTACATTCTCGCAAGTTGCATGCTTTACTTTCCGCTGCTCATATACTCTTTGCATGCTTGCTTGCTATATGTTGTGAATGTTAAACTTGTGCCTAAACTCCACTTAAACTTTAAAGAAACTTAAAAAATGCAACTTTGGTACTTAGTGTCTAATCACCCCCCTCTAGAAACATCTTCTCAAGCTCCTACAATGTGGATGTGGGAAAGTAGTTGAGGGTATTTGGAGCATATCACTAAGCACTTGAAGCAAGAGGCTCATTAAGCAACACCTCATCCCTCCTTGATAGTATTGGCTTTTCCTATAGACTCAATGTGATCTTGGATCACTAAAATGTAAAATGAAGAGTCTTGAGCTTTTGAGCTTGAGCCAATTCTTTGTCCTTGATATTTTGAGGGATCCACTTTCATCATCCATGCCATGCCATTCATTGAGCTTTCCTGAAATATTTGTCTTGGAATAGCATTAGCTCAATGAGCTATATGTTGTTATGAATTACCAAAACCACCTAGGGATATTTGCACTTTAAATCTCCCCCTTTTTGGTAATTGATGACAACATATAGATCAAAGCTTCGACAAATGATAATAAGATTGAAAAACATCGTCGCTTTGAGAAGTATGTGATAAGCAAGAGCTCCCCCTAAATTTGTGCATACTTTTAAAAATTTGCTTTGGACTGCAAATGCACAAGGAATTAGGCTCATGGGTTACTCTTCCATGTCACATACATCTTGGTGGAGTGAATGATCATATAAGGATAGGTAAGATAATATCATCAAACAAGCATAAGCGTAGCTTATGATCAAACACATGATCATCAATGTCTCACAGGTAATTGCATAGTATCTCAAGCAATCAAAAGCAAACAAAGTTCAACCAAGAAGACAAGAGAGAACAAAAGCAACACTCTCTCTCTCGAAGCCTATGATCTATACATTTTTCTCCCCCTTTGGCAACAAGTTACCAAAAAGTTCATAGAAAATGCATAGTGCTAGATCAACTCTCAGGCTTAGTCTTCAGGTGGTGGTGGTGTCTGGATAACTCCAAGAATGAAGGCTTCAGTTGATGTAGATGGTGTTGGAGGAGTTGATGCTAGAGCTGGTTGCACTAGAGCTGTAGGAGCTGTAGCTGGTGCTGATGATGTGGCTCTAGTGTCTGTCACAGGCACTGCAGCTGACCTCTGAGCTCTAGTCACTCTGGCAAATGCATCAGTGGTTGTCTTGCCCTTCCTCTCCTGCATGTCATCCTAAAGCTGTTCCACAACTGACTGAATCTCAGTTACTTTGACATCAAGATCATAGAATTTTTGTTCCATGATTCTTTCCAGGCTCTCCTGGTTTTGACTTAGGGTGGCCAACCCCTTCTCAATCCTCAGTGTTGATGCTATCAAGTAACCAAGCTGCTCCTATTTGTTCTTCAAAAAGTATTCAGATGCCTCCTCTTGAGTTGGCATCTTGGCAGCCTTCTCTTTCCTTGCCTTCTCCTTCTTCTCTTGAGCTTGCACTGATGATGGTTCATTCTCATTCATGACAACTTGATTGTCCTCAAAGTCTGGATAGAGAGCAAAATGTTCCTTATCCAACAGAAATTTTCATGTGCCCATCTTTGAGTTAATCAACTCCTGAATCTGTGGCGCATATCCACAACTTCTCTTTTGATCTGCTGCAGTCCTTTTGATAGTTTCAACCATAAGGCTCATGACCTTGAATTTCTGTGGCACATCAAATATGTGTAGCAAGTTAATTGCATGCCCTCTGATCATGTTGTGGTCACCTGATTTGGGAAAAAGAGTGTGCCTTAAGATCCCGTTGATCGTAGGCAGCCCTGACAGGAGAAAATGGACTGACCCAAACGAGAAAGTCTCAAGAGCTTTGTCTGGGATCTCCTTGTACATATGTGACATAATATTGTGTCCCATCTTCTTCTTGGCATATACATCCAAGTCATCTTCACTCTCCTCTGGGGCATTGATCAAACTTGCCCATTCCTCTATGGTTGACTGGTATCTTGTTCCTTCAGACATCCAAACTATCCTCCCATCTGGATAGAAGTGTGTTGTGGAGTAGAATTGCATAATGAGTTCATCATTCCAGTTGGTGAGCTTCTGCCAAACAAAATCTGCAACTCCACAAGCAACAAAACTGTCATATACTCCAGGATAGTGTTCTTCATTCTCCTTCATGTAGGTCCAGTCGACCCACCTCATATCACACACTATGGGCTTCTTGTCCAACAAGATTGTCACATAGAAGTCCTGCTGCTCCTTGGTGTGGAACCTGTAATCTACAACAGTCCTTCTCCTAGTGGCATATGGATCTGACAATCTCCATAGCCTCAACCCTGAGTCTCTCCTGATATTCATGTCCTCAGCCACAGGATGAGCATCATTGTGGTCTGGGATCTTGGGTTTGAGCTTCCTTAGGACCTGCCCTTCTTCATCTTCCTCAACAGCAACATCAGACATTGGGGCCTTGTTCTTCTCAGCTGCTGGTATACTCCTGGTATTCCTCTTAGGTGCAATATTGGGCTTGGAGGCAGCTTTGGGTGCTTCTTTGGGCTTTGATATTGCAGCCCCTGACTTTATAACATCACCCATAAGCTTCTGTGCCTTGGGTGCTGGTTCAGCAACCTCTTCTCCCTCTTCCATCATGGAAGGTTGACCAACAACTCTGGCCATGGTCTTCTTGACCCTTTCCTTCCTTTTCTTTCCTTATGCAGTTGGCTCTTTGGGATCAGGCTTTTCAGGTACTTGAGTTGATCCTCTGGCTTTGGACATTGGTTGTCTTCCTGCAGGCCTTTTGATTTCATGCCTGGCTTTACTGCAGTTGAGCTGTGCACCTTCTTGAGCACTACCTTCTTGGAAGTAGCCTCATCTTCAACAGCCACATAATCCTCATCCTTAGAGTCTGAGGTTCTCTTCCTTCTTGCTCTTGTGGATGCTTTGGGCAATTGCTTGGAGTGCTTCTGCACCCTTCATCTGAGCTGCTAGAGGGACTAGTGCCCTCACTCATGTGAATCTGCTCTGCTGACTTGTTCTGACTATCACTTTGGTCTAACATGCTGCAAATCATTGACTGCTGACCCTGTGAATAGTTATAGATGAGATAGAATGGATGAGCATCACAAAATGTAGAGATTTTTGCAAAAGAATGATTCAAAAAACTTAGTTTTAGTTTCCACAGAAAGCATTTCGGATCTACCGATTTTCAAACTCGGTGATACTGAAGCAGTTTTGGAACCTAAACTAGTGAACTCGGTCAGACCAAGTCACAGTTCGGTGGCACCGAGACTGCTAGGGTTTCACAAAGTTCTAAAATCGGTCACACCAATTTGTAATTCCCGGTCAGACCGAGACTTACTAGTGCAATGGCGTTAGCCAAATTAGTGGGACCAAGTTTTTCAACTCGGTGGGTCCGAGATGGTTTCGGCGGAAACCTAACCCTAAATTTTAGAATCACATCTATTCTAAGGATCGCATTGACTAGATAGGAGTGTTTCAATCGTGGCAAGATGCATTACGAACACAATGTGCTGAGAATCAAACGAGGATAGCACTGTGATCGATTTCATACCCTAGTTCAGCGATGAACTCGCTACGGCGGAGAAGAAATCCGTTGACGGCGGCGGAGACCAGCGACAGGAGGCGGCTGGCGACGAAGTCGACGATCCGTAGACCTGGTAGGCGGAGCGAGCTATGCGCGGGCGAAGAGTTTTGGAGAAAGTTTTCCAAAATTTGCCCGTGAGTATATATAGCCCGACACTGTCGGTGTGACCGAGTGGAACAACTCGGTGGCACCGAGATGCATAATTGTATACAGTTACAACAACTCGGTGTGACCGAAAAGTTCAAATCGGTTGCACTGAGATCAAAAACCTAGATCGACTTAGTGATCTCGGTAGGACCGAAATGGAGGAATCGGTCAGACCTAAAATCACAAAGAAGTTTTGGAAGTTTAAGTCTATGACGAATCAGGGACTCCGAGTGCTCCTCACACAGAGTGGTTCGAATCTGACTTGATCAAATTTTGTGATGTAGCATGAATAGAGTTTGAGACTAGAAAAGCATAGATAGCTAGAGAAGGTTCTTAGGCATTCTTGTCCATCCACTTGGCCAAAGAAAAATAAACCAATCAATCAAAACAACAAGTGGATGTCCTCGAATGAGTAAAATATGCAACCAACATGCTCACACAATAAAATGACAAATGAAATATGTGGCAAAGCATGCACAACCAATTCTAGCATCTATCAAACAATTGGCGATGACTAGGTCATCTATATATGAGTATATTGACTTAGGAGTCAAATGAGAACATTTGACCATAGGTCATACTCATCGTTTAAGCTCGAGTGGGATTACCACTTTTACATAATGCATTGATGTGTTCACACCATTAGAGTTGCTTTGACTCAATTCTTATAGTTAAGCTCCCCCTAGATGTGAGATCCCCCTTTTGAGGGATGAACTAACCTTGGGTTTTGTCGATGATGACTTCATGTAGGTGTTGAAGATGTGGATGCTCAATGTTGATGTAGATCTTTTGGAGCAATCCTTTGGAGTGAGTTGCACTTTCAATACCTACACGGGTTAGTCCCACAAGCAACAAACAAGAATATCCATAGACATAGAGTGATGCACACACAAGATGATGTCCATGAAATCATTAGGTTACCTTGTCCCTTTCCTTACCAACATGAGGGTTTGTGACTCCTTGAACTAGTGCAAGATGTGGAAGTTGATTGCACTTTTCCTTGCCATAATGATATGAGTGAAGAGTGTTGGCGGAGTCACCCTCAAGAACTCTCTAGTTCTTCTTCTTCGGGATCCACATCATCTTGATGCGAATCCTTGGTGTAGTAGTTGTGCTTGATGAAGTAGAACTTGACGTAGTCTTGGGAACCCACTTGACCAAGGCCTTAGGTGCTTCTTCAAATGCATCAATCTCCTCTTGAAACTTGTCCTTGCCTTTGTTCTTGTGGTCTTGTGGTGGAAGATCATCTTGTGCTTGTGTTCCCTTGAAGGAAGTAGGAACATACTTCTCTTGTTGAGGAACAAACTTCGTCTTGGGGTATTGATCTTCTTCCCGCTCAACTCCATTGGCATTGAACTTTCGTTCAAAACCAACACCTTGATTATTCCGGTGCCTTCCTTGCTTGCGTACAATTTCCTCGAATTGCTTACTCCCGGCAAGGCTCTTGTATACACCTTTCTCTATAATTCCCTTCAATAAGCTATTTTCTTGCTCAAGTGTAACTTGGCTAAGAGAATCATTAGTGGAATCAAGAGAACTACTAGAAGCAACAATATTGGATTTAGCATTGTTATTGTTACTACTAGATGAAGAATCTTTCTTGTTCTTGTTACTAGACTTGACTTGAGGCATGTAAGTAGATAAGAGTAAACGCTTGGCAATATAAGAAGAACTTTTCTTGCGAAGATCATCATTGATTGCCTTTAAGAACTCCTGCTCTTGCTCAAGATTGAGCTTTTCAAAGCGTAACTTCTCATGAGCCCTTAAAAGTTCTCGATGATTTTCGAAGATAGTTTCATGAGCTAACTTAAGAGTGTTTAGTTCTTTAGTTAGAAGCTCAATCTTCTCCTTATCATTATCATTCGTTTTATCTTGTTTAGCATGATTAATTAACATTTCATCATAGTATTCATCACTAGAGTTCTCAATAAGTAAATCATCATCACCTAGCAAGTCATCTTCATCACTATTAAAATCAACATACTCGGGATGAGTTACCTTAGGGCCTTTAGCCATGAAGCATCTCCCAATTCCTTCATTTGGTGATTCAAAGATGTCGTAGGAGTTGGTCGACACAAGTGCTAGACCGGCAACACCTTCATCTTGAGTATGTTCGGAGTCGGAGTGATAGCTTCTCTCGGAGTGATGTTCAGAGTCAGAACCGGATACCGATTCACCAACATGAGCTTGATGTCTTCGTTTTGTGTAGCTCCTTGATGACTTGTCCTTCCTTTCCGAATCCTTGCTTCTCCATGAGGGTCTTCGTTCATAACGATCATCTCTACTCCTCCTCTCTCTTGGTGGTGATTCTTCTCTTCTACTTCTTCTTTTAGGAGAATCTTCTCTTCTTTTGTAGGATGCCGTACACTCATTGGAGTAGTGTCTGGGTATCCCACAATTGTAGCAATTGCGCTCTCGACTGGAAGATCTTTTGTCATTGTAGGACCTTGACTTAGAGCTTCTTTCTTTGCTTCTACTCTTGTAGAATTTGTTGAAATTCTTCACCATTAAGCTCAATTCTTCATTAAAGGTTTGTTTCTCACTTGATGATGTGGGGGCTTCACATGAGGCTTTGTAAGCACCACTTGACTTGTTGTGAAGTTCCTCCTTATCCTTGAGTGACATCTCATGAGCAACAATTCTACCAATGACCTCCGTTGGCTTGAGATTCTTGTAATTGAGCATCATTTGAATCAATGTGCACATGGTATCATATTTTCCATCCAATGCTCTTAGGATCTTCTTGATGATGAATGTGTCGGTCATCTCTTCACTCCTTAGGCCGGCAATGTCACATCCTAGCTAGTCCATGCATTAGTGTGTGCATCATGTTTAACTTTCATTTGAAATTGGAAATGGGGAAGACAGAACCCCCAGAACCCCTTTTGAATCCAACTAGGGTTTACTAAAATTATTTTCAATGAACCTGAAATGCCCTTCTAAAATGCTCATCACCTTTGCTTTGGTTCAGAGCCTTTGCCAAAAATGGTGCACAATTTTCTAGGTCATCCTAAGGTCTTTGAATTAAATCATAAGTATTTGAGTTTGGGCATTTAAATTATATAAAATATTTCAAATGCCCAAATATAACCAAACTAAAATGTTCCATGTTGGAAATATTCCAACTAAGGACCAAGTCCAGTTTGGTGAATTTTGAAGCTGTTTAAGTATTTTTAAAAACTCCACAAAGTTGCAGAAAAATAGAAGAAGAAAACAGGAAGAAAACCTTACCTGGCGCCTACTAACCGGCCCACCTGCCGGCCCAGCCCAGCTGCCGCGCCAGTAAGCTGCTTGGCTCGGCCAGGCAGGTAGGCAGGTGCTCGGCGGCGAGCACCGCATGGGTGCCACGCACCTGGTCGCCGCCTCGCCGCTCCCCTCATCGAGCTGCGACGTGGATTGCTCCCCCTCTCTCCCCCGAACCCCTCGGACATCTCCTCTCCTCCCCAGCTCCTCCCCCTCGCGCTCCCTAGCCATGGCAGACGCCACCGCCGCCGCCCCATCACCGTAGCTGCGCTCCCCGCCGTCCGTGCTCCGTCTCGCCGTGTCTAGGAGCTCCGCCGCCATCCTATTCGTCGAGCTAGCCGAGCCCCGCGTGCTCGTGTGGCCCGAGTCCACCGCACCGACTTCGCCCGAGTCCGCCGTTGCCGGAGATCCCCTTCAACGCCGTCGCCGCATCAGTCCGTCCCCGACCCCGCCGGTTGCCTCCACGAGTGCCCTGTGAGCCTAGCTACCTCCCCTTCCCTTCCTATCTCGCCCCCGAGCTGTGTAGCAACCGCACGAAGATCACCTGCACGCACCGCCGCGGAGCTCGTCGCCGACATGCTCCCGGCCATCCTCCGGCCACCTCTCGGTGTCCATCGCACTCACCACGTCGCGTAGGGTCTAACCATACACTCCTCGCACCTCACCGCACACCCTAGCCTCGAGTTCGCCTCCACCCGAACTCCGGCGGCCGCCTAGGTCGTCGCCGGCGCCGATTCCGGCCACTCCGACCCCAACTAAACACCACCAAGAGCTGCGGTTTGTCCCCAGCTCCACTTAGATGCCTTCCGTGACCCATTTGGTGGCCGGAACGGCCAAAATCACTTCCGCCGCCACCTCGGGCTCGCCGGTGGCTAAACGCCGGTGCAGCCAACTTGACTTTGACCACGGGTGGGCCCTGGTTGACTCTGTTGAGTCAATGACAGGTGGGGCCCAGCCCTGTTAACTAATCCGGTTTAGTTCTAATTAATATTTAGCTAATCTAATTATGCTGACATGCGGGACCCATCAGTCAGGTTTGACCTGGACGTCCCCATTGACTATGACATCACCTTGACGCATTGCTGACGCAGTAAATCAATTACTGGTTTATTCTATTATAGGAAATTCCAGAAATTAGTATAAACTTCTAAAATTCATAGTAATTCAACCATAACTCCAAATGAAATAATTTATATATGAAAAATGATCAGAAAAATCCAATCTATCCATCTGTACCATTTTCATGCATGTTAGAACAACTTATGACTACTGATTAGGACAAATGAATGAATGGCATTTAAATAACTACATGTGGAGTTTGAATTTGAACCTAGGGTTCAAACCATCTTCATTTAACTTGCTGCTAGTTGCATTAGCTCAAATCACAGCATATTGCCATATCATTATCATGCATCATATTGTTGCATTGCATTGATTGTGTTCTTTCTTGTTTGCCGGTAATTGTCCCCTCTCGGTAGACGTGGTTTCGACGATGAGTTCGATGACACCGATGAAGAAACTATATTATCTTCAAAAGTGCCAGGCAAGCAAAACCCCCTTGTTCATTCCGATACAATCCTACTCTCTCGCTCCTACTCTCTTTTACTGCATTAGGACAACAACGAGATATTTGTTATTTGCTGCGGTAGCTGAACCCTTTTCCTCTGCATGACCTGTCATTGCCACAGTAAATAGATGAAACCCACTAGCATGAGTAGGAGTTGTTTGAGCCCTGATGTGCCTACTCATTCATGCTTGTTTGTCATGCCTGCTACTGCTTAGAGTTGAGTCAGGTCTGATTCACCGGGGATGAATCAGAGGTGTGTGAACATGTCCTACTGTGTGTGAGCTAAGTGTGTGAACATGATTTGGTAAAGGTAGCGGTGAGAGGCCATGTAGGAGTACATGGTGGGTTGTCTCATTGCAGCCGTCCTCAGGAACTGAGTTCTGTGTTTGTGATCCATGAACAGCTACTACCACTCATTGGGATCCTTAATTGACCCTCTCGGCTTCTTAATCACCCTTGTTCTCTGTCCAGGAGTTGCAACTAGTTTCTGGTGTTTGTAGGTAGTGTTAGTAGTCTACCAAGTGGCACCCGGTACAGGTGGGCTTGGGACAGACTAGGCATAGTGGCCCGGTGTACCAAGTGGCACCCGGATGGTGGACTTGGGAACCCTGCACACATCGTTTGGGGCCGTGAGCGACACCCCGGCCGGATCTCCTTGCGGATGGAACCCGAATAGGCGATAAACCTGGACGAGAGACTTGAGTGTTTAGGTAGGCCGTGGCCGACTCCCTCGCCAGGCTTCCGCTTGAAGGTTGCCGAGATACATGATGTGTACATGGCGGTAAGTGGCGAGAGCGTGTGTGAAGAAGTACACCCCTGCAGGGTTAACATCATCTATTCGAATAGCCGTGTCCGCGGTAAAGGACTTCTGGGTTGCCTATACAGTTCATAGACAAGTGAAAGTGGATACTCTAAAATACGCAAGATAAGCGTGAGAGCTATGGATGGCGTTCTCGTAGGGAGACGGGAGCGGATCCATAGTGGTGTATTGATATGGTGAATATGTGGACTCGTGTGCGCCACCTAAGAAGAGTTACTTGCAGTCGTAGTTTAGGATAGCCACCGAGTCAAAGCTGGCTTGCTGCAGTTAAACCCCACCATCCCCTTGTTGATAATGATGCATATGTAGATAAATCTGATGTAAGTCTTGCTGGGTACATTTGTACTCACGTTGCTTAATTTATGTTTTTGCACAGAGACTTCAGTCTCGCTAGTAGTTCCACGTGGACTTCGATGTTTAGCTTGTTACCTCAGCTATGATCTTGTGCCCTCGGCAGGATCTGATAGACAGTCAGGCTTCTCAGCCTTTTTCTTTTGTAGATGTCTGTACCCAGACATGTTAAGCTTCCGCATGTGCTTTGACTTGTATGCTTGATTGTTGGGTCATGAGACCCATGATTGTAATATCTCGCTCCTCGGAGCCTATTGAATAAAATACTTGAGTTGTAGAGTCATGTTGTGATGCCATGTTGTATTTGCACATATCGAGCATATTGTGTGTATGTTATTGAAATGCTTGGTATGTGTGGGATCTGACTATCTAGTTGTTTATCCTTAGTAGCCTCTCTTACCGGGAAATGTCTCCTAGTGTTTCCACTAAGCCATGGTAGCTTGCTACTGCTCCTGAACACTTAGGCTGGCCGGCATGTGTCCTTCTTCATTCCTGTGTCTGTCCCTTCGGGGAAATGTCACGCGGTGTCTACCGGAGTCCTGCTAGCCCAGTGCTAAAGCCTGGATTCACTCGCTGATGACCGACACGTTCGTTGTTGGGTCATGTATGCCTGTCCCTGTAAGTTAGTGCCACTTCGGGTTCACGACTAGCCATGTCAGCCCGGGTTCTTTGTCATATGGATGCTAGCGGCACTATCATATACATGAGCCAAAAGGCGCAAACGGTCCCGGGCCAGGTAAGGTGGCACCCGTGGGAATACCGTGCATGAGGCCGCAAAGTGATATGATGTGTTACATGCTAGATCGGTGTGACTAGGGATCGGGGTCCTGACAGCTTTGGTATCAGAGCTTGACTGCCTCTAGGATTACCAAGCCAAACTGGTCGAAGTTGAGTCTAGAAATTCTTTAGTTATATAAGGGAATTGATTGTGGGATGGAACATAAGGCTCTTTTACTCCTTATACCTTATGCCTTCTGATCCGAGTCATCTTATCTTTCCTACGAGGTTAAGGAATTAGGATTTCTCTTCTTTCTATCAGGATCACGTGTTACTAATCAGTAGACTCATAAGATTGTTGGATTAAGTCTCAGTTCAGTTCCTACTACTTCCGTATGTTAACTGTTGATCTCGAAACCTTGATATTGTGCTTCTGAGTGGCTATGCCACCATTTTGTAGGATGTCTTAAATCCTTTTGAGCATTTACAGCCGTTATGCTGTCCGAGTCATCCCAGGTTTCTAAACAGTCCGATGCATTTGCAAATTCCTTCTTCCCATTCCCGATGTCCTCTCTGGCCAGGTTAACCACACTAGACGGTGAGTTGAGGTACTCTATTGCCTCGACATTTATGTTGGAGTTATTATTATGACCCTAGGTGTCTCAGGGGATCATCTAGTAGTCCAGCCATGCTTTGTGTTCCCAGTGTGATGATTCTGGCCATCATTCTCGAAAGCATCCCATGATGCCATTTAGTTGGTAGGTATTCTAGTCCTGGGTCTC
This sequence comes from Triticum dicoccoides, assembly GCF_002162155.2. Taxonomy (NCBI): domain Eukaryota; kingdom Viridiplantae; phylum Streptophyta; class Magnoliopsida; order Poales; family Poaceae; genus Triticum; species Triticum dicoccoides. The sequence goes on from NC_041387.1 coordinate 493,928,245, forward strand.
CAAACCCGAGATTCATCCTACTTACTTCATGTTGATAGTGTTGCTAGTCCCTCTAGGATATTAGTAACCTTTGCATTAGTCCTCGAGGTCCGTGGTATTTCCTTCTTCCAAATACTATGAACCACTTTATGGCAGAAGTTTGTTGGATCAAAAGATCACAATAGGAATATCCTCGATGAGTTCTCCATTCTATATTGTGACTCTGCCAGTTCTACCTTTCCGCATGGGTTGTCCGGAAGAAATATGGTGAACTCATTTGACATGCTAATCCATGCATCCACAACTCAGAAAATCATATGTTCTTTTGAGTTGTTCCCCTTTAGTTGTATTCTGACCTTTGTCTATCAGTTGATAGTCAAGAGTATGCGTGCATTCATTCATCGATGCCTATTACTCTTGTGGTCCATCAAGCCATTCTATCCCGGAATGACTAGGAGAAACAAACTCCACTACCTCATCCACATCCAGGATTGGGTCAAAGCAGTTGTAATTCGCAGATCAAATACTAATCCAACTTTTGTTCTGTTCTACCTTGGAGTATTACCATCTTTACATTAAGACTGTCATGAGAATTGCACCACCTCTTATGAATTCTTGACAGAGTGATACTTCTCGCCATCATTATGCATTCCTCAGTTCTGTGTTGATGCAACCGGAGTGCCGACAAGTGAATCATGATGTGTGAACTCAATACTCCTAGCAACTCCGTTGCTTGGTAGTTAAAGGACAATAATTTCATTCTTAGCGTGTTGGTTCTTGAATCATCATTCTAAGACTGCTCGTGCTACCTAGTCCTTATTTCCGGTGCACTCCTCGATCAATGAGTTAGGATTGAGTCAGTCCCTCGCTCTTTTGATCATATCATCTTGCCCTGAAAAGCAAGACTACTCTCGAGCTTAATAGCATATCAGTGGTTCGTGGTTTTTCGATTATTTTCTCGGAAGTATCACCAGGTTGTCACCTGACTGCTATGTTGAGCTCGTGACCAAGTTGGTTTTTGAAACCACCCTTTCTCCAAGAATCAGTGTTAGATACCCCTGAGCTAGTTGGTTAAGCTAAACGACAACTTGGAGAGTTGGAAGATGGAGGCTTGTCTGATTTAGTTTATTTAAAGGGATATCTTGTGTGTGTTGAAGAAAGATGGTATCTTCATCGATTGGTCCCTGTGATCAGTTGTTGGACCTATTGTCTTATAAAAACTTTGATTTGAGTATGGGATATTGTCAAATCAATTTAGAACCAACGATGTTCGTAATGTTGTCTTCCTCGCGGTTATTCCTCGAGCATACACCATTACATCCTTTGGGTCTGACCAATGCTATGTCCTTGCTCACATAATTATGGAATTCCATTTATATGGTCATCTGGATGGATTGTTGTTGAGCCCATCAGCAGTATTTTGTCTTCTCCATGATTCATGTTGAACATCTAAGTTAGCATTGGAAACCTTTGTAAGCATTATCTTCGTGATCCATTCATGAAGGATATGTTTGGATGAAAGAAGTGACTTTCTTTAATTCACGTGCACTTGATGTAAGTTGTCGCCGTGGATCCGAGAAAGATTGTTGTTGCTTCCTCTGGAATCTTCCCAAATCGATCAAGCATACGTGCGAAGTATTCTATGGTCTGGAGACTTGCAACCTTCATTCTATATGAATCCCTAGCACACCAAGCCACTGATTGATTTTTTCAAGGAAAAGAAGTTCTTAAGTGCTAATCCTTAAGGACCCAAAGGTACGTGCGCAGGACTTCGCTCTCCGCAATGATGATTCCCAATCAGAACTCGGTAGTGTTTCATTGTAAGACTACTATGTGGTCATGCTTGTCTAGGACATCGTGTTCACATGTGTGTAGCAGAACCAGCTCATGCCTTGGAGTTTGCTATCGTAGTTCATCTCCCGAGAATCTCGCAACGTCATCTCGTCGATTTGGGTTGCAAATTTTCTTTTCTAGACTTGATGAGTCTAGAATATCCTGACGCCAACCAGATCTGAATCTCAGGCAGATACGATGGTTGGGACGTTTCCCAAGAACTATAATAATGGTCTCACTGTAACTGGTAAAGTGGATGTCGTGGCTGACACACTCAGTCGGAAGACCTATTATTGTAGTATCTTGATTGAGGAAGTTGGCCACCTCCCCATAAGGATTTCGTAGGATTTACTCCCTAGTTGTTCCTTATGGATTCTTGTGTTCCTGAAGTCCGACCTTTTACTTGATGTTCTAGATATCAAACCGTCTTTATGAATGGGTTACGCTAGCACATCAACGAGAACATTAGAAGCGGAGTGCTAAATGTCTCTCGGTCTATCATCCAGATTTTGTTCCCTTGGCCCGCCAAGGTGAAATCTGAGAAGGTGTTATCTTCCTTTGCATCTGCACCGTCCATCACTGTTCATCATGGTAGTACGTTGTGTTGCCAGGATCCTTGACACGGACATTGGTAAAACCTTGATGAATATGGAAATGCTCAAGTTCTTGAGAGCACGCACAAGTGCTAGGTGTTATCATCGGCACTAACTGGATTGCTCTCAGTTTCCTCGATTATGCTATAACTTTTCAAACAGTGGACTCACTCTCTACTGTTGAGCTTCTCCCTAGTTACTAAAATCATTCCTTGTGTTGTTTTCAACAAGGTAATCCACATCATCCATTCTAATCCAAGCATGCCATTCTACCGACCCCCTCCAAACGATTGCTCGAGAATTGCCTTAGGCTGGTATAAACAGTCCCAATGATCTCTAAATCAAAGGTAATTCTTTTTGCCACTTAAGGGGATATTTCTACAAGTCACCTTCCCTGAGGTGCCCCGTTTCGGAATCATGGCAACTTCCCTCGCTATTTTGAAACACTCGTAAAATTGTTTCCTCCGTCCTTACTGATGCATGTCTTACCTCTCCGCTCCAGAAATGTTTTTATGTCTCATTCCATGAGTTGACCTTGGATCATTAAGATGATCCTAAATTGTTTGAACCTCAAGAAGATCGATTCTTCTAAATTCCCCCTTTTCTTCTCGTTGTCATGTTGGATGTAGTTCTCAAGATGAGACGTCGAGACAAAAATGGTGATCGTGTCAACGTTCCTATGAAGTGCAACCTGGATCGTGAAGATCGTGTTAGCTTGTACCCCCTCTTTCCTCTTACCTCACGTCTTGAATCTCGGGGCGAGCTTCTTGTTTAGTGGGGGTGAGTTGTCACATCCTAGCTAGTCCATGCATTAGTGTGTGCATCATGTTTAACTTTCATTTGAAATTGGAAATGGGGAAGACAGAACCCCCAGAACCCCTTTTGAATCCAACTAGGGTTTACTAAAATTATTTTCAATGAACCTGAAATGCCCTTCTAAAATGCTCATCACCTTTGCTTTGGTTCAGAGCCTTTGCCAAAAGTGGTGCACAATTTTCTAGGTCATCCTAAGGTCTTTGAATTAAATCATAAGTATTTGAGTTTGGGCATTTAAATTATATAAAATATTTCAAATGCCCAAATATTCCCATACTAAAATGTTCCATGTTGGAAATATTCCAACTAAGGACCAGGTCCAGTTTGGTGAATTTTGAAGCTGTTTAAGTATTTTTAAAAACTCCACAAAGTTGCAGAAAAATAGAAGAAGAAAACAGGAAGAAAACCTTACTTGGCGCCTACTAACCGGCCCACCTGCCGGCCTAGCCCAGCTGTCGCGCCAGCAAGCTGCTTGGCTCGGCCAGGCAGGCAGGCAGGTGCTTGGAGGCGAGCACCACATGGGTGCCACGCACCTGGTCGCCGCCTCGCCGCTCCCCTCATCGATCTGCGACGTGGATCGCTCCCCCTCTCTCCCCCGAACCCCTCGGACATCTCCTCTCCTCCCCAGCTCCTCCCCCTCGCGCTCCTCAGCCATGGCCGACGCCACCGCCGCCGCCCCATCGCCGTAGCCGCGCTCCCCGCCGTCCGTGCTCCGTCTCGCCATGTCTAGGAGCTCCGCCGCCATCCTATTCGTCGAGCTAGCCGAGCCCCGCGTGCTCGTGTGGCCCGAGTCCACCGCACCGACTTCGCCCGAGTCCGCCGTCGCCGGAGATCCCCTTCAACACCGTCGCCGCATCAGTCCGTCCCCGACCCCGCCGGTTGCCTCCACGAGTGCCCTGTGAGCCTAGCTACCTCCCCTTCCCTTCCTCTCTCGCCCCCAAGCTGTGTAGCAACCACACGAAGATCACCCGCACGCACCGCCGCGGAGCTCATCGCCGACGTGCTCCCGGCCATCCTCCGGCCACCTCTCGGTGTCCATCGCACTCACCACGTCATGTAGGGTCTAACCATACACTCCCCGCACCTCACCGCACACCCTAGCCTCGAGTTCGCCTCCACCCGAACTCCGGCGGCCGCCTAGGTCATCGCCGGCGCCGATTCCGGCCACCCCGACCCCAACTAAACACCACCAAGAGCTGCGGTTTGTCCCCAGCTCCACTTAGATGCCTTCCGCGACCCATTTGGTGGCCGGAACGGCCAAAATCACTTCCCCCGCCGCGTCGGGCTTGCCGGCGGCTAAACGCCGGTGCAGCCGACTTGACTTTGACCACGGGTGGGCCCTGGTTGACTCTGTTGAGTCAATGACAGGTGGGGCCCAGCCCTATTAACTAATCCGGTTTAGTTCTAATTAATATTTAGCTAATCTAATTATGCTGACATGCGGGACCCATCAGTCAGGTTTGACCTGGACGTCCCCGTTGACTATGACATCACCCTGACGCATTGCTGACGCAGTAAATCAATTACTAGATTTATTCTATTATAGAAAATTCCAGAAATTAGTATAAACTTCTGAAATTCATAGTAATTCAACCGTAACTCCAAATGAAATAATTTATATATATAAAATGATCAGAAAAATCCAATCTATCCATCTGTACCATTTTCATGCATGTTAGAACAACTTATGACTACTGATTAGGACAAATGAATGAATGGCATTTCAATAACTACATGTGGAGTTTGAATTTGAACCTAGGGTTCAAACCAACTTCATTTAACTTGCTGCTAGTTGCATTAGCTCAAATCACAGCATATTGCCATATCATTATCATGCATCATATTGTTGCATCGCATTGATTGTGTTCTTTCTTGTTTGCCGGTAATTGTCCCCTCTCGGTAGACGTGGTTTCGACGATGAGTTCGATGACACCGATGAAGAAACTATATTATCTTCAAAAGTGCCAGGCAAGCAAAAACCCCTTGTTCATTCTGATACAATCCTACTCTCTCGCTCCTTCTCTCTTTTACTGCATTAGGACAACAACGAGATATTTGTTATTTGCTGCGGTAGCTGAACCCTTTTCCTCTGCATGACCTGTCATTGCCACAGTAAATAGATGAAACCCACTAGAATGAGTAGGAGTTGTTTGAGCCCTGATGTGCCTACTCATTCATGCTTGTTTGTCATGCCTGCTACTTCTTAGAGTTGAGTCAGGTCTGATTCACCGGGGATAAATCAGAGGTGTGTGAACATGTCCTACTGTGTGTGAGCTAAGTGTGTGAACACGGTTTGGTAAAGGTAGTGGTGAGAGGCCATGTAGGAGTACATGGTGGGTTGTCTCATTGCAGCCGTCCTCAGGAACTGAGTTCTATGTTTGTGATCCATGAACAGCTACTACCACTCATTGGGATCCTTAATTGACCCTCTCGGCTTCTTAATCACCCTTGTTCTCTGTCCAGGAGTTGCAACTAGTTTCTGGTGTTTGTAGGTAGTGTTAGTAGTCTACCAAGTGGCACCCGGTACAGGTGGGCTTGGGACAGACTAGGCATAGTGGCCCGGTGTACCAAGTGGCACCCGGATGGTGGACTTGGGAACCCTGCACACATCGTTTGGGGCCGTGAGCGACACCCCGGCCAGATCTCCTTGCGGATGGAACCCGAATAGGCGATAAACCTGGACGAGAGACTTGAGTGTTTAGGTAGGCCATGGCCGACTCCCTCGCCAGGCTTCCGCTTGAAGGTTGCCGAAATACATGACGTGTACATGGCGGTAAGTGGCGAGAGCGTGTGTGAAGAAGTACACCCCTGCAGGGTTAACATCATCTATTCGAATAGCCGTGTCCGCGGTAAAGGACTTCTGGGTTGCCTATACAGTTCATAGACAAGTGAAATTGGATACTCTAAAATACGCAAGATAAGTGTGAGTGCTATGGATGGCGTTCTTGTAGGGAGACGGGAGCGGATCCATAGTGGTGTATTGATATGGTGAATATGTGGACTCGTGTGCGCCACCTAAGAAGAGTTACTTGCAGTCGTAGTTTAGGATAGCCACCGTGTCAAAGCTGGCTTGCTGCAGTTAAACCCCACCATCCCCTTGTTGATAATGATGCATATGTAGATAGATCTGATGTAAGTCTTGCTGGGTACATTTGTACTCACGTTGCTTAATTTATGTTTTTGCAGAGAGACTTCAGTCTCGCTAGTAGTTCCACGTGGACTTCGATGTTTAGCTTGTTACCTCAGCTACGATCTTGTGCCCTCGGCAGGATCTGATAGACAGTCAGGCTTCTCAGCCTTTTTCTTTTGTAGATGTCTGTACCCAGACATGTTAAGCTTCCGCATGTGCTTTGACTTGTATGCTTGATTGTTGGGTCATGAGACCCATGATTGTAATATCTCACTCCTCGGAGCCTATTGAATAAAATACTTGAGTTGTAGAGTCATGTTGTGATGCCATGTTGTATTTGCACATATCGAGCATATTGTGTGTATGTTATTGAAATGCTTGGTATGTGTGGGATCTGACTATCTAGTTGTTTATCCTTAGTAGCCTCTCTTACCGGGAAATGTCTCCTAGTGTTTCCACTAAGCCATGGTAGCTTGCTACTGCTCCGGAACACTTAGGCTGGCCGGCATGTGTCCTTCTTTGTTCCTGTGTCTGTCCCTTCGGGGAAATGTCACGCGGTGTCTACCGGAGTCCTGCTAGCCAAGTGCTACAGCCTGGATTCACTCGCTGATGACCGACACTTTCGTTGTTGGGTCATGTATGCCTGTCCCTGTAAGTTAGTGCCACTTCGGTTTCACGACTAGCCATGTCAGCCCGGGTTCTTTATCATATGGATGCTAGCGGCACTATCATATACGTGAGCCAAAAGGCGCAAACGGTCCCGGGCCAGGTAAGGTGGCACCCGTGGGAATACCGTGTGTGAGGCCGCAAAGTGATATGATGTGTTACATGCTAGATCGGTGTGACTAAGGATCGGGGTCCTGACAGGCAATCTCATTTGTGATAAGAGCAAGCCTAGAGTATATTTCAGCGGCACCTTCACCATCCTTCATTTTGAACTTGTCAAGATGACTTTGGAGAACATCCAACTTGGATTCCTTGACGGAGTCGGTACCTTTATGCATATCAATCAAAGTGTCCCAAATTTCCTATGCATTCTCAAGACGGCTGATTTTGTTGAATTCTTCGGGGCACAAGCCATTGAAGAGGATATCACAAGCTTGAGTGTTGTATTGCAGCATCTTCAATTCATCCGGATTAGCTTCACGGTTCGGCTCTCTCCCATCAAAGAATTCACCTTGCAAGCCAATACAAACAACATCCCAAACGGCGGGGTTATGTCCGAGAATATGCATTTTCATCTTATGCTTCCAACTAGCAAAATTAGTACCATCAAAGTAAGGACCTCTATGGTGATAATTTCCCTCGCTAGACGCCATACTCTCCTAGGTTGTGAAACCAAGGCTATGACCACCAAAAGCTATGGAAATCAAAGCAAATGGAAACCAAAGCTCTGATACCACCTGTAGGACCTTGAAGTAAGTCTAGAGGGGGGTGATTAGACTACTTGACCAATTAAAAACTTAACCTTTTCCCAATTTTAGAGTTTGGCGGATTTTAGCTATATTTGGACAAGTCAAGCAATCATCACACAATTCAAGCAAGCATGCAAAGAGTATCTACCAGCGGAAATTAATGCATTCAACTTGCAAGAAAGTAAGGGGAAGGGTTTGGAGGATTCAAACGCAGTTGGAGACACGGATGTTTTTGTCGTGGTTCCGATAGGTGGTGCTATCGTACATCCATGTTGATGGAGACTTCAACCCACGAAGGGTAACGGCTGCGCGAGTCCACGGAGGGCTCCACCCAAGAAGGGTCCACGAAGAAGCAACCTTGTCTATCCCACCATGGCCGTCGCCCACGAAGGACTTGCCTCACTAGCGGTAGATCTTCATGAAGTAGGCGATCTCCTTGCCCTTACAAACTCCTTGGTTCAACTCCACAATCTTGTCGGAGGCTCCCAAGTGACACCTAGCCAATCTAGGAGACACCACTCTCCAAGAAGTAACAAATGGTGCGTTGATGATGAACTCCTTGCTCTTGTGCTTCAAATGATAGTCTCCCCAACACTCAACTCTCTCTCGTAGGATTTGGATCTGGTGGAAAGAAGATTTGAGTGGAAAGCAACTTGGGGAAGGTTAGAGATCAAGATTCATATGGTAGGAATGGAATATCTTGGCCTCAACACATGAGTAGGTGGTTCTCTCTCAGAACTGGTAAGTTGGAAGTGTAGGTTTTTTCTGATGGCTCTCTCCACGAATGAAGAGGAGGTGGAGGGATATATATAGCCTCCACACAAAATCTAACCGTTACACACAATTTACCAATCTCGATGGGACCGAATCAACAAACTTGGTCGGACCGATTCAGTAAACCTAGTGACCATTAGGATTTTCGGTGGGACTGACGGTAGGACCGATATGGTTAGGGTTAGGGCATAACGTAATCTCGGTGAGACCGATTACACAAACTCGGTGGGACCGATTTTGGTAATTAGCTAACCGGAGAGTTGGTTAGGTAAACTCGGTGGGACCGATCCGCTCTTTTTGGTGAGACCAAAATGTTACGAAAGGGAAACAGAGGGTTTACATTGCAATCTCGGTGGGACCGATCGCTCACTTCGGTTAGACCTAAATGTTACAAAGGGAAACAAAGAGATTACAATCCCATATCGGTGAGACCGAGATCCCTATCGGTGAGACCGATTTGCCTAGGGTTTGTGGCACTGGCTATAACATCTGAACTCGGTGGCGTCGGATAGAAAGAATCGGTGTGACCGATTTTGACTTTAGGTTTAGGTCATATGTGGATGTGGGAAAGTAGTTGAGGGTATTTGGAGCATATCACTAAGCACTTGAAGCAAGAGGCTCATTAAGCAACACCTCATCCCTCCTTGATAGTATTGGCTTTTCCTATAGACTCAATGTGATCTTGGATCACTAAAATGTAAAATGAAGAGTCTTGAGCTTTTGAGCTTGAGCCAATCCTTTGTCCTTGATATTTTGATGGATCCACTTTCATCATCCGTGCCATGCCATTCATTGAGCTTTCCTGAAATATTTGTCTTGGAATAGCATTAGCTCAATGAGCTATATGTTGTTATGAATTACCAAAACCACCTAGGGATAGTTGCACTTTCAACTTTCAGAGATACCTATAGTGCACCTTTATAGCCACCCAGTTACGTTGTGACGTTTGGTACACCCAAAGCATTCCTACGGTATCCGGGAGTTGCACAATCTCATGGTCTAAGAAAATGATACTTGACATTAGAAAAGCTCTTAGCAAACAAACTACACGATCTTGTGCTATGCTTAGGACTGGGTCTTGTCCATCACATCATTCTCCTAATGATGTGATTCCATTATCAATGACATCCAATGTCCATGGTCAGGAAACCACAACCATCTATTGATCAATGAGCCGGTCAACTAGCGGCTTACTAGGGACATATTACGGTCGATGTATTCACACATGTATTACGTTTTCCGGTTAATACAATTATAGCATGAACAACAGACAATTATCATGAACAAGGAAATATAATAATAACCATTTTATTATTGCCTCTAGGGCATATTTCCAACATTTGATAGATCAAAAAGACTAAAGTGAGATTTAATTACCACAGACGAACTGCTAGACGAGGCAGATGGGAGGCCGAGCAGTCCAATCTCCCGCGCCCTAACTTGGCGGCGGAAGACACCTATGATGGCATCGGAGAAGACGAGGTCCGCAGCCGGCGTGAGGACGGCGTCGAAGAGGTGGCGCTAGGGGTTTGAGAGAGATGGCGAGGAGTAAGAGGAGATAATGACCGTGAGGGGGGCAAGTATTTATAAGAAGGAGAAGGGCGGTGCAGCGCAATTACGCAGGTGCCCCTGGCAGTTCACATCTGAAGGACATGTGGCATGCATGCAACTTATCATGAGTTGATCTATGTTCCCACACACGCCTGGATTGTCGGGTGGTCATTCCGGCTTCTCCGGTTTTCAGGCAAGGATAAGACATTAAAGGCAGTTTTAAAAGTGTGTCTCTGTATCTTCTGCTGACAAGGACACAGAGAAGATATTCGACATGTGTCAACAGAATGCATATGACTTAGACGGAAAGAATTTGAGGGAGTAGCACAGAAGGGATTAGGGTTTGATCACATTCACTTACTTCAGAAAAATAGCAACGTGAAGACATAGCTATAAGTGAATGTTGTAAATGACAGAACACATTATATAAATAAGGTTGAAGATAAATCAACATTGCGAAGATATAGATTTTGAAGATAAACCAATGTTGAAGACAATCCAAATGTGAGGATAATGCAATCATGACGCCAAATGAAAATCTTCAAGAAGTTGTGGTGGTGGCGTTACCCACTGTATAGGAAGTATTAGACCCAGACACGATGCACAATTATCGTGGCGCTCCGAAGTCAAATTCCACATTAATGTATTCAGACTCAGAGGGTAAGTCTTCATTGATTGAATAAATACATTACTTCATGTGTTGCACATCTAAGTCATCAACATGCATAAGCGTTAGGATGTGTGTCCATTCAGTAGACAATTGAGGATTCTAGGATATTTAGCTCACACTGAAGCTTGCAAAACCTCTTCTCATCCAAGGGCTTCATGAAGATATCTGCCAGCTGCTCTTCTGTGTTCACGTGAATTATATCAATGTATTCCTTGTTGACATGATCTCTGAGAAAGTGATGACGAATCTCAATGTGCTTTTTCTTCAAGTGTTGAACTGAATTCTTGGAAAGCTTGATGACGCTTTCATTGTCATAGAAGAGTGGCACATTCTTCGTGTTGATGCCGCAGTACTTGAGAGTTTGCTTCATCCAGAGAAGCTGAGCACAACAAGATCCGGTAGCAATGTATTCAGATTCAACAGTGGAGAGGGATACGCAGTTCTGCTTCTTTGAAGACCAACAGAAAAGAGATCGTCCAAGAAAGTGACATGTGCCTGATGTAGACTTGCGATCAACCTTGTCACCAGCATAATCAGCATCAAATATCCAACTAGATCAAACGATGAGCCCTTTGGATACCATAATCCTAGTGTTGGGGTGTGAGCCAAATATCGAAGAATTCGCTTCACAGCAAGGTGATGCGATTCCTTTGGTGCCGCTTGGAATCGGGCACACATGCAAATGCTAAGCATAATATCAGGCCTAGATGCACATAAGTATAGCAAAGAACCAAGGATGGAGCGGTATACCTTTTGATCGAACTCTTTACCATTGTCGTCAAGGCCAAGATGACTTTTGGTTGGCATTGGCGTCGTGTACCCTTTGCAGTCTTGCATTCCAAACTTTTTCAGGCAATCTTTGAGGTATTTTTCTTGCAATATGAAGATGCCATTGCGCTGTTGACAGATTTGAAGACGAAGGAAGAACTTCAGCTCCCCCATCATGGACATATGATATTGCTCTTGAATCATGTATCCAACCTCATCACTGTATCTCGTATCTGTGCAGCCGAAGATAATGTCATCCACATATATTTGACACACAAACAGTTCACCATCATATGTCTTCATGAAGAGAGTGGGATCTAGTGAACCAGGTTTGAAGCCTTTGCTCTTTAGGAATTCTTTGAGTGTGTCATACCAAGCATGAGGTGCTTGTTTGAGGCCATAAAGTGCCTTGTTGAGCTTGTACACCATATCAGGATGCTTAGGATCTTTAAAACCAGGCGGTTGAGCGACATACACTTCTTCTTCGATTTTGCCATTGAGAAAGGCACTCTTCACATCCATTTGGTACAGAAGAATGTTGTAATGGTTAGCATAGGCCAGCAGTATGCCAATGGCTTCAAGCCTAGCCACATGAGCAAAGGTTTCATCGAAGTTGATCCCTTCCACTTGTGTGTAACCTTGAGCAACAAGGTGTCCCTTGTTTTTGACAACTTGTCCAAGTTCATATTTCTTGTTGTGATAGATCCATTTCGTGCCAATGTAATTGTGCTTGCAAGGATCAGGACGTTTGACAAGCTCTCAGACATTATTCAGCTCAAAATGTTGAAGCTCTTCTTACACAGCTTGAATCCATTCAGGTTCCATGAAGGCTTCTTCGACTTTCTTGGGTTCAGATATAGAGAGAAAAGCAAAGTGACCGCAGAAGTTTGCTAGTTGTGTAGCTCTCGATCGAGTGAGAGGACCAGCAGCATTGATGCTATCAATTATCTTCTCAATCTGGACTTCATTAGTGACTCGAGGATGAGCTGGACGAAGATTTTGATTACACTGACTATTGTCTTCATCTTCAGCGTTGGCTTCAGACTGAGCATTGTCTTCATGTTGATTAGGTGCAGAAATGATGATCTCATCCTCAGCCTGTTCCTCGGTGGGTATGATTGTTGGGGAACATAGTAATTTCGAAAATTTCCTACGCACACGCAAGATCATGGTAATGCATATCAACGAGAGGGGAGAGTGTTATCCACGTACCCTCGTAGACCGAAAGCGGAAGCGTTAGAACAACGCGGTTGATGTAGTCGTACATATTCACGGCACGACCGATCAAGCACCGAAACTACGGCACCTCCGAGTTCTAGCACACGTTTAGCTCGATGACGTCCCTCGAACTCCGATCCAGCCGAGTGTCGAGGGAGAGTTCCGTCAGCACGACGGCGTGGTGACGATCTTGATGTTCTATCGTCGCAGGGCTTTGCCTAAGCATCGCTACGATATTATCGAGGTGGACTATGGTGGAGGGGGGCACCGCACACGGCTAAGAGATCCAAGGGATCAATTGTTGTTGTGCCTAGAGGTGCCCCCCTGCCCCCGTATATAAAGGAGCAAGGGGGAGGGGGTCGGTCGGCCAGGAGGGGCGCGCCAGGAGGAGTCCTCCTCCCACCGGGAGTAGGACTCCCCCCTTTCCTTGTTGGAGTAGGAGATAAGCAAAGAGGGGGAGAGGAGGAAGGAAAAGGGGGCTGCACCCCTTGTCCAATTCGGACCAGAGGGGGGCTGCGCACCTCCTTCCTTTCGGCCTCTCTCCTCTATTCCCGTATGGCCCAATAAGGCCCATATACTCCTCGGCGAATTTCCGTAATCTCCGGTACTCCAAAAAATACCCGAATCACTCGGAACCTTTCCGAAGTCCGAATATAGTCATCCAATATATCGATCTTTACGTCTCGACCATTTCGAGACTCCTCGTCATATCCCCGATCTCATCCGGGGCTCCGAACTCTTTCAGTACATCAAAACTCATAAACTCATAATATAACTGTCATCGACACCTTAAGCGTGCGGATCCTACGGGTTCGAGAACAATGTAGACATGACCGAAACATGTTTCCGGTCAATAACCAATAGCGGAACCTGGATGCTCATATTGGCTCCCACATATTCTACGAAGATCTTTATCAATCAGACCGCATAACAACATACGTTGTTCCCTTTGTCATCGGTATGTTACTTGCCCGAGATTCGATCGTCGGTATCTCAATACCTAGTTCAATCTCGTTATCGGCAAGTCTCTTTACTCGTTCTGTAATACATCATCCCGCAACTAACTCATTAGTTGCAATGCTTGCAAGGCTTAAGTGATGTGTATTACCGAGAGGGCCCAGAGATACCTCTCCGACAATCGGAGTGACAAATCCTAATCTCGAAATACGCCAACCCAACATGTAACTTCGGAGACACCTGTAGAGCACCTTTATAATCACCCAGTTACGTTGTGACGTTTGGTAGCACATAGAGTGTTCCTCCGGTAAACGGGAGTTGCATAATCTCATAGTCATAGGAACATGTATAAGTCATGAAGAAAGCAATAGCAACATACTAAACAATCAAGTGCTAAGATAACGGAATGGGTCAAGTCAATCACATCATTCTCCTAATGATGTGATCCCGTTAATCAAATGACAATTCTTTGTCCATGGCTAGGAAACATAACCATCTTTGATTAATGAGCTAGTCAAGTAGAGGCATACTAGTGACACTCAGTTTGTCTATATATTCACACATGTATCATGTTTCCGGTTAATAAAATTCTAGCATGAATAATAAACATTTATCATGAAATAAGGAAATAAATAATAACTTTATTATTGCCTCTAGGGCATATTTCCTTCAATCTCCCACTTGCACTAGAGTTAATAATCTAGTTCACATCGCCATGTGATTCAACACTAATATTCACATATATATATATATGTGATTGATACCCATAGTTCACATCGTTATGTGATCAACACCCAAAGGGTTTACTAGAGTCAATAATCTAGTTCACATTGCTATGTGATTATCACCCAAAGAGTACTAAGGTATGATCATGTTTTGCTCGTGAGAGAAGTTTAGTCAACGGGTCTGTCATATTCAGAGCCGTATGTATTTTGCAAATATTCTATGTCTACAATGCTTTGCACGGAGCTACTCTAGCTAATTTCTCCCACTTTCAATATGTATCCAGATTGAGACTTAGAGTCATCTGGATCGGTGTAAAAGCTTGCATCGATGTAACTCTTTACGACGAACTCTTTTATCACCTCCATAATTGAGAAACATATCCTTAGTCCTCACTAAGGATATTCTTGACCGGTGTCCAGTGATCTACTCTTAGATCAAAATTGTACTCCTTTGCCAAACTCAGAGCAAGGTATACAATAGGTCTGGTACACAGCATAGCATACTTTATAGAACCTATGACTGAGGCATAGGGAATGACTTTTCATTCTCTTTCTATTTTCTGCCATGGTCGGGTTTTGAGTCTTACTCAACTTCACACCTTTGCATCACAGGCAAGAACTCTTTCTTTGACTGTTCCATTTTGAACTACTTCAAAATCTTGTCAAGGTATGTACTAATTGAAAATCTTATCAAGCGTCTTGATCTATCTCAATAGAACTTGATGCTCAATATGTAAGTAGCTTTATTGAGGTGTTTCTTTGAAAAACTCCTTTCAAATACTCCTTTATGCTTTCCAGAAAATTCTACATCATTTCCGATCAACAATATGTCATTCACATATACTTATCAGAAAGGCTGTAGTGCTCCCACTCACTTTCTTGTAAATACAGGCCTTTCCAAAAGTCTGTATAAAACCATATGCTTTGATCAACTCATCAAAGCGTATATTCCAACTCCGAGATGCTTGCACCAGTCCATTGATGGATCGCTGGAGCTTGCACATTTTGTTAGCACCTTTCGGATCGACAAAACCTTCTGGTTGCATCATATACAACTCTTCTTCCAGAAATCCATTCAGGAACACAGTTTTGATATCCATTTGCCAGATTTCATAAAATGTGGCAATTGCTAACATGATTCGGACAGACATAAGCATCGTTACGAGTGAGAAAATCTCATCATATTCAACACCTTGAACTTGTCGAAAACCTTTCGCAACAAGTCGAGCTTTGTAGATAGTAACACTACTATCTATGTCCGTCTTCCTCTTGAAGATCCATTTATTTAACATGGCTTGCTGATCATCGAGTAAGTCAACCAAAGTCCATACTTTGTTCTCATACATGGATCCTATCTCAGATTTTATGGCCTCAAGCCATTTCGCGAAATCTGGGCTCATCATCGCTTCCTCATAGTTCGTAGGTTCATCATGGTCTAGTAACATGACTTCCAGAACAGGATTACCGTACCACTCTAGTGCGGATCTTACTCTGGAAGACCTACAAGGTTTGGTAGTAACTTGATCTGAAGCTTCATGATCATCATCATTAGCTTCCTCACTAATTGGTGTAGGAATCACAGGAACTGATTTCTGTGATGAACTACTTTCCAATAAGGGAGAAGGTACAATTACCTCATCAAGTTCTACTTTCCTCCCACTCACTTCTTTCGAGAGAAACTCCTTCTCTAGAAAGGATCCATTCTTAGCAACGAATATCTTGCCTTCGGATCTGTGATAGAAGGTGTACCCAACAGTTTCCTTTGGGTATTCTATGAAGACGCACTTCTCCGATTTAGGTTTGAGCTTATCAGGTTGAAACTTTTTCACATAAGCATCGCAGCCCCAAACTTTAAGAAATGACAACTTTGGTTTCTTGCCAAACCACAGTTCATAAGCCGTCGTCTCAACGGATTTTGATGGTGCCCTATTTAAAGTGAATGCAACTGTCTCTAATGCATAACCCCAAAACGATAGTGGTAAACCGATAAGAGACATCATAGGTCGCACCATATCCAATAAAGTGCAGTTACGACGTTCAGACACACAACACTGTGGTGTTCCAGGCGGCGTGAGCTGTGAGACTATTCCACATTGTTTTATATGAAGGCCAAACTCGTAATTCAAATATTCTACTCCACGATCAGATCGTAGAAACTTGATTTTCTTGTTACGATGATTCTCCACTTCACTCTGAAATTCTTTGAACTTTTCAAATGTTTCAGACTTGTGTTTCATTAAGTAGATATACTCATATCTGCTCAAATCATCTTGTGAAGGTCAGAAAATAACGATACCCGCCACGAGCATCAATACTCATTGGATCGCATACATCAGCATGTATTATTTCCAATAAGTCACTAGCTCGTTCCATTGTTCCGGAGAACGGAGTTTTAGTCATCTTGCCCATAAGGCACGATTCGCAAGCATCAAATGATTCATAATCAAGTGATTCCAAAAGTCCATCTTTATGGAGTTTCTTCATGCGCTTTACACCGATATGACCGAAACGGCAGTGCCACAAATAAGTTGCACTATCATTATCAACTTTGCATCTTTTGGCATCAATATTATGAATATGTGTATCACTATGATCGAGATCCAACAAACTATTTTCATTGGGTGTATGACCATCGAAGGTTTTATCCGTGTAAACAGAATAACAATTATTCTTTGACTTTAAATGAATAAACGTATTGCAATAAACATGATCAAATCATATTTATGCTCAACGCAAACGCCAAATAACATTTTATTTAGGTTTAACACTAATCCCGAAAGTATAGGGTGTGTGCGATGATGATCATAACAATCTTGGAACCACCTCCAACACACATCGTCACTTCACCCTCAACTAGTCTCTGTTTATTCTGTAACTCCTGTTTCGAGTTACTAATTTTTAGCAACCGAACAAGTATCAAATACTCATGGGCTACTATAAACACTAGTAAGGTACACATCAATAACTTTCATATCAAATATACCCTTGTTCACTTTGCCATCCTTCTTATCCACCAAATATTCAGGGCATTTCCGCTTCCAGTGACCATTTCCTTTGAAGTAGAAGCACTTAGTTTCAGGCTTTGGTCCAGCTTTGGGCTTCTTCACGGGAGTGACAACTTGCTTGCCATTCTGCTTGAAGTTCCCTTTCTTTCCCTTCGCCCTTTTTTCTTGAAACTAGTGATCTTTTCAATCATCAACACTTGATGCTCTTTTCTTGATTTCTACCTTCGTCGACTTCAGCATCACGAAGAGCTCGGGAATCATTTTCGTCAACCCTTGCATTATAGTTCATCACGAAGTTCCAGTAACTTGGTGATGGTGACTAGAGAACTCTGCCAATCACTATCTTATCTGGAAGATTAACTCCCACTTTATTCAAGCGATTGTAGTACTTAGACAATCTAAGCACTTGCTCACTAGTTGAGCAATTCTCCTCCATCTTTTAGCTATAGAACTTGTTGGAGACTTCATATCTCTCAACTCGGGTATTTGCTTGAAATATTAACTTCAACTCCTGGAACATCTCATATGGTCCATGACGTTCAAAAACGTCTTTGAAGTCCCGATTCTAAGCTGTTAAGCATGGTGCACTAAACTATCAAGTAGTCATCACATTGAGCTAGCCAAACGTTCATAACGTCTGCATCTGCTCCTGCAATAGGTTTGTCACCTAGCGGTGCATCAAGGACATAATTTTTCTGTGTAGCAAGGAGGATAATCCTCAGATCATGGATCGAATCCGCATCATTGCTACTAACATCTTTCAACATAGTTTTCTCTAGGAACACATATAAAAACATAGGGAAGCAGAAACATAGGGAAGCAACAACGCGAGCTATTGATCTACAACATAATTTGCAAAATACTA
Organism: Triticum dicoccoides; assembly: GCF_002162155.2. Lineage (NCBI taxonomy): Eukaryota > Viridiplantae > Streptophyta > Magnoliopsida > Poales > Poaceae > Triticum > Triticum dicoccoides. The sequence continues at coordinate 493,946,544 of NC_041387.1, forward strand.
CCAGGACTAAGTTCATGATAAATTAAAGTTCAATTAATCATATTACTTTAAGAACTCCCACTTAGATAGACATCTCTCTAGTCATATAAGTGATCACATGATCCAAATCAACTAAACCATGTACGATCATCACGTGAGATGGAGTAGTTTTCAATGGTGAACATCACTATGTTGATCATATCTACTATATGATTCACGTTCGACCTTTCGGTCTCCATGTTCCGAGGCCATATATGTATATGCTAGGCTCGTCAAGTTTAACCTGAGTATTTCGCGTGTGCAACTATTTTGCACCCGTTGTATTTGAACGTAGAGCCTATCACACCCGATCATCACGTGGTGTCTCAGCACGAAGAACTTTCACAATGGTGCATACTCAGGGAGAACATTTCTTGATAATTTAGTGAGAGATCATCTTAAAATGCTACCGTCAATCAAAGCAAGATAAGATGCATAAAGGATAAACATCACATGCAATCAATATAAGTGATATGATATGGCCATCATCATCTTGTGCTTGTGATCTCCATCTCCGAAGCACCGTCGTGATCACCATCGTCACCGGCGCGACACCTTGATCTCCATCGTAGCATCGTTGTCGTTATGCCATCTATTGCTTCTACGACTATCGCTACCGCTTAGTGATAAAGTAAAGCAATTACAGGGCGTTTGCATTTCATACAATAAAGCGACAACCATATGGCTCCTGCCAGTTGCTGATAACTTCGGTTACAAAACATGATCATCTCATACAATAAAATATAGCATCACGTCTTGACCATATCACATCACAACATGCCCTGCAAAAACAAGTTAGACGTCCTCTACTTTGTTGTTGTAGATTTTTACATGGCTGCTACGGGCTGAGCAAGAACCGTTCTTACCTACGCATCAAAACCACAACGATAGTTCGTCAAGTTAGTGTTGTTTTAACCTTCACAAGGACCGGGCGTAGCCACACTCGGTTCAACTAAAGTTGGAGAAAACAGACACCCGCTAGTCACCTGTGTGCGAAGCACGGCGGTAAAACCAGTCTCGCGTAAGCATACGCGTAATGTCGGTCCGGGCCGCTTCATCCAACAATACCGCTGAACCAAAGTATGACATGCTGGTAGCAGTATGACTTGTATCGCCCACAACTCACTTGTGTTCTACTCGTGCAAATGACATCAACGCATAAAACCTGGCTCGGATGCCACTGTTGGGGAATGTAGTAATTTCAAAAATTTCCTACGCACACGCAAGATCATGGTGATGCATAGCAACGAGAGGGGAGAGTGTTGTCCACGTACACTCATAGACCGAAAGCGGAAGCGTTAGAACAACGCGGTTGATGTAGTCGTACGTCTTCACGGCCCGACCGATCAAGCACCGAAACTATGGCACCTCCGAGTTCTAGCACATGTTCAGCTCGATGACGTCCCTCGAACTCCGATCCAGCCGAGTGTCGAGGGAGAATTCCGTCATCACGACGGCGTGGTGACGATCTTGATGTTCTATCATCGTAGGGCTTTGCCTAAGCACCGCTACCATATTGTCGAGGTGGACTATGGTGGAGGGGGGCACCGCACACGGCTAAGAGATCCAAGGGATCAATTGTTGTTGTGCCTAGAGGTGCCCCCTGCCCCCGTATATAAAGGAGCAAGGGGGAGGGGGTCGGCCGGCCAGGAGGGGCGCGCCAGGAGGAGTCCTCCTCCCACCGGAAGTAGGACTCCCCCCTTTCCTTGTTGGAGTAGGAGAGAAGGAAAGAGGGGGAGAGGAGGAAGGAAAAGGGGGTTGCACCCCTTGTCCAATTCGGACCAGAGGGGGGCTGTGCACCTCCTTCCTTTCGGCCTCTCTCCTCTATTCCCGTATGGCGCAATAAGGCCCATATACTCCCCGGCGAATTCCCGTAACTCTCGGTACTCCGAAAAATACCCGAATCACTCGGAACCTTTCCGAAGTCCGAATATAGTCGTCCAATATATCGATCTTTACGTATCGACCATTTCGAGACTCCTCGTCATATCCCTGATCTCATCCGGGGCTCCGAACTCTTTTGGTACATAAAAACTCATAAACTCATAATATAACTGTCATCAAAACCTTAAGCGTGCGGACCCTACGGGTTCGAGAACAATGTAGACATGATCGAAACACGTTTCCGGTCAATAACCAATAGCGGAACCTGGATGCTCATATTGGCTCCCACATATTCTACGAAGATCTTTATCGGTCAGACTGCATAACAACATACGTTGTTCCCTTTGTCATCGGTATGTTACTTGCCCAAGATTCGATCGTCGGTATCTCAATACCTAGTTCAATCTCGTTACCGGCAAGTCTCTTTACTCGTTCCGTAATACATCATCCCGCAACTAACTCATTAGTTGCAATGCTTGCAAGGCTTAAATGATGTGTATTACCGAGAGGGCCCAGAGATACCTCTCCGACAATCGGAGTGACAAATCCTAATCTTGAAATACGCCAACCCAACATGTACCTTCGGAGACACCTGTAGAGCACCTTTATAATCACCCAGTTACGTTGTGACGTTTGGTAGCACACAAAGTGTTCCTCCGGTAAACGGGAGTTGCATAATCTCATAGTCATAGGAACATGTATAAGTCATGAAGAAAGCAGTAGCAACATACTAAACGATCAAGTGCTAAGCTAACGGAATGGGTCAAGTCAATCACATAATTCTCCTAATGATGTGATCCCGTTAATCAAATGACAACTCTTTGTCCATGGCTAGGAAACATAACCATCTTTGATTAATGAGCTAGTCAAGTAGAGGCATACTAGTGACACTCAGTTTGTCTATGTATTCACACATGTATCATGTTTCCGGTTAATACAATTCTAGCATGAATAATAAACATTTATCATGAAATAAGGAAATAAATAATAACTTTATTATTGCCTCTAGGGCATATTTCCTTCAATGATTTCTCCAGTACCCATCAGCTTGATAGCTTCACCTGGTGTAGCTTCATCTAGCACATTTGGCAGGTGCTCTCTTTGCGAGCCATTAGTTTCATCAAACCGCACATCTACAGTTTCAACCACTTTGTAGTGAAAGAGGTTGAAGACTCTGTAGGTGTGCGAGTCCTTTCTGTAACCAAGCATAAAACCTTCATGTGCTTTCGGTGCAAATTTAGATGTGTGATGTGGATCCTTGATCCAGCACCTAGCACCAAAGACTTTGAAGTAACTGGCGTTTGGCTTCTTACCAGTCAGAAGTTCATAAGATGTCTTCTTGAAGAACTTGTGAAGATATACTCAGTATCAATGGCTTCGGGACAGAATTTTCTTGGAGTCTTGTATTCATCGAGCATCGTTCATGCCATCTCAATGAGCGTTCTGTTCTTGCGCTCCATGATGCCATTCTGCTGAGGTGTTTAAGGAGCAGAGAACACATGTGTGATGCCCAAAGTATCAAGATAAGTGTCGAGGCCAACGTTCTTGAACTTAGTGCCATTGTCACTTCGGATGTGCCTGATCTTGATGCCATAATTCGTCATGGACCGATTTGCGAAGCATCTGAAGACATCATACACTTTAGTCTTATAGAGAATTATGTGTGCCCAGGTGTATCTCGAGTAATCATCAACAATGACGAATCCATAGAGATGTGTAGTAGTAGTGAGGGTAGAGTAGTGAGTAGGGCCAAATAGGTCCATGTGAAGCAGCTCGAAGGGACGTGAGATAGTCATGATTGTCTTCGAGGGATGCTTGGCTCTAGTCATCTTTCCAGCTTCACAGGCACCAAATAGATGATCCTTCTTGAACTTGACGCCCTCGATGCCAATGATGTGCTTCTTCTTTGCAAGAGTGTACAGGTTCCTCATGCACGCATGTCCTAGCCGTCGATGCCATAGCCAGCATGCTGAAGCCTTTGCTAGAAGACATACGACAAGTTGTGGTCCTGCTGAGAAATCTACTATGTACAGATCACCTTTTCGATAGCCTTCGAAGACTAGAGATTTGTCAGATTCCATTAGCACAAGACAATGATATTTTCGAAATATCACAATCATGTTCAGATCACAGAGCATTGATACAGACATTAAGTTGTATCCAAGGGATTCAACAAGCATCACTTTATCCATGTGCTGATCCTTTGAGATAGCAACTCTACCAAGACCCAATACCTTGCTTTTACCAGTGTCAGCGAATGCGATGTGGCTCTTAGTAGATGGAAATAGGGTTGAATCCATAGGAAGACTTCGATCACCATTCATGTGGTTGGTGCAGCCGCTATCTATGATCCATTCAGTAGCTTTCGGAGTTGTACCCTATAGTGCAGTTAGCGGGATAGGCTTCACCAAGAGTATTGTGAAGCAGAAACATGTAGCGAACAAGCATATTATCAAAGTTTAAATTCTGGCTAGGCATGATAGGATGCTCGTCAAGGAACCCTGGGACGAAATACATGATAAGACCATTGGAGCATTTTATCTTGCATCCCACAAGATGTTTTAGGTCTCCAGCATCATCGTTAGAATATTTTGCTTTCCGGCTGGAGACCTTTCCCTACAAGAGAAGTTAATTCTTCTTAACCACCCAGATCTTGAGGGGTGGCTTAGAAGTTAGAAGCAATAAGTCTAAGTGCAGCATCTGAGAATTTTGGCTTGGGAGACCTAGCAAATAGCTTCGTAGGAGGAGAATAGTACTCATATGAATATGCATAAAAGTTCTTAGTTTTGTGAACATAGCGGTTAGAAGAAACATGCTCATATTCATGAGTCTCATAACGGTTCTCCTGCAAAACATTGGCGTTAGGGTGACCATGAGTGGTCCTCTGTCCATATGAATCCTTTGGTCCATATGACACCTTTGGTCTGGGTTTTTTTCTTCCCAAGTGGTGTCATGATGACATTCATGGGAAGCTTCTCAAGATAGCTTTTGGGCACCCAGATCTTCTTCTGGGGTGACCCGTTCCTGCAGTTAGTACCAATGTACCTGACAAACACTTCACCATTCTGATTCTTAAACAGTTTATAATTTGCATCAAAGGATTCATCAATGACAATTGAGTTAGCACAAGTGAAGCCAGATAAAGTGGATGGGTCCACTTAAGGATCCTTAGCAGCAACCCAGGTGGTTTTCTGATACTGCTCAGGCGTCCAATATGAACCATCAACGTTCATTTCCCTCTCGAACCCAACATCCTCTTTCCTAGGGTTTCGGTTCAGAATCTGTTTCTTGAGGACATCGCACAAGGTCTGATGCCCTTTGAGGCTTTTGTACATGCCAGTCTCAAGCAATGTCTTTAACCTAGCATTCTCATCAGCAATAGTAGTGTCATCCTGAGTAGAGGGGTTAGTTACCACATCGGCAGTTGAAGATATTGCAACATCAGAAGTATTAGAACATCCAACAACGGAGCCAACATTATCACACTCAAGAAACTTTAAGCATGGTGGAACAAATTCTACCTGAGCGGAGCTGATCTGTTGGGCGAGTAGTGAATCGTTCTCTTTTTGAAGATCTTCATGAGACACTCTCAGTTTCTCAAGATACTGCTTCCTTTGAAGATAATCGTAGGAAAGCTTCTCATGAGAGGCTGAGAGAGTTTCATGACGACTTTCAAGTTCTTCATACTTAACGCGAAGACTTTTAATATCTTTGATTAAGGACTGAGTTCGATCCATTTCCGCGTCCAATAGGTCATCGCTTTTGTCTAGTAGCTTTTGAATATGTTCCATAGCAGTTTGTTGCTCAGTTGCAATTTTAGCAAGTGTCTTATAACTAAGTTTGGATTCACATGAGGTTACCTTGACACCACGTGCCATGAAGTAGTAGGTTGGATCAGATGGCTCGGGTTCGAAACTCATCGTTGTAAGAGACTCCTTGAATTCGCAAAACCATGGGTCTTGACAGGTTGGATGACCCTCATAGACATCAGAAATACGGTCCCAGATAAGCTTCGCGTTGCAAAGATGCATGATGCGCCTGAACTCATCTTTGGACAGACAGGAGCATATGATATCCTTAGCCGTGATATCTAGTTGAGTGTACTTTCAAATGTTGTCAGCATTCTCCATCTTGCATCTATCAGTGAGACCAATCTCCGTGACGGTCCATAGCTCACTGTTCATGGCAAGGAGGCGCTTCCTCATCAGTGCCTTCCATTTGGTATAATCAAGACCATCAAAAATAGGACACACAACGGAGACTTTGATTATCCCTGCAGTCGACATAGCTAAAACTCTAGGTGGTTAAACCGAATCACACAGAACAAGCGAGTACCTTGCTCTGATACAAATTGAAAGTGCTAGTTATCGACTAGAGGGGGGGTGAATAGGCGTTTTTTATGAAAGCCTTCAAAACATGGTGGCTTTGAAGACAAACAGGTAAACTGAACCTATATAGTAAGCAGCAGAATGAAGACTACACAAGGAAACTATTAGTCAAACACACAATACAGTGAAAGCACGAAGACTAACTGCAACTAGGTAGACAGAATCAGTATGGAAGATAGTACGAAGCTAAACAGATATAAATCTTCACACAATGAAGTCAAACAAATCAGGCAGGCAAGCAATGACTTCACGAAGACAGACTGTAAAGTAAGGAGAGTAGGGGATAGAACAAGTTGCTTGGTGAAGACAAGGATTTGGTAGACAAGTTCCAGTTGCTGTGACAACTGTACGTCTGGTTAGGGAGGCTGAGATTTAACTTAGAAGACTATGTATTCACCTTATTCCCCTTGAGCTAAGGACACCCAGTCCTCGCCCAGTCACTCTGGTAAGTCTTTGAGGTAGACTTCCAAACCTTCACAGACTTCGTTCACCGGCAATCCACAATGACTCTTGGATACTCAGAACGTGACGCCTAACCGGATGGAGGATTCACAGTCCTCGAGTGTAACAAGTCTTTAGATCACACGGGCATAAAGACTTTAGTGATGCCTAACACTCTTTGGCTCTAGGTGTTTTGGGCTTAGTCCTCGCAAGGTTCTCTCTCTCAAATGCTTCGGAGGTGGGTTGCTCTCAAACGACAAAAGTCATGCACAAACTCTAAGCAGCCACCAATTTATGGTGTAGGGCGTGGGCTAGTTTATCAGCCGTGCACTAACTCAAACGATGCTGCTGATAAACCCATCAAAGGCCGACAACCTAGTTTGAGTTGTTGATTACCAACGGGCAAGGAAATTACAAGAAGTTCAAAATTTTCTTGATCCTCAAGAAACACCAGAATTACACTAACTTCAGAACTTTCTTGATCATCATGCACAGCTCTACCATTACAAGTCAAGTCCCACTAGGAAATTCCCCACGATCAGCAAAGAGTAAGATGAAAGAGCAACTAAGTCATGGCAAGAAGACTAGAATGAATGTACATCCGGTAAGCCTGCAGCGGCATTACGTCGAACACCACCCTCGCCGCCGGCCAGAGCCTCAGCTCGGTGAGCGGGTCGTCTGCTCCGCATGACATGACACTCGACGCCGCAGCACCCGTGTTGCCCATGATATCCCCGGGCGCCAGAGGGAACAGCTCGAGGCACTCCCTCTCCGCCGGACATGTCTCAGCCTCTGACACGTCCTCGGTCGAATGAAGGGACATCCTGACATCCCCGCTCGTCAGAAGAAACAGCGGCAGGCATCCCGGCATGACCTCGGGGCTCACGGCCTGTCGGGCGATGGAAGGAGCCCACAGGCGCGGGTACCCCTGCAAGGAGGGCGCGTGCTTGTGGAGGACGGAGTTCCAGCGGTTCTTGATGGCGTTGTCGGTGCGGCCGGAGAGGAACTCGGCGATGGTGGACCAGCGGTTGCCGTATGTGTCCTGGTACTTGACGATGAGCATGTCCTCCTCAGGGGTGAAGGGCTTGACGGCCCCCACCCTGGGGTCGAGGTGCTGGCACCAGCACACGCGGCACGACTTGGAGTTGCGGCCGAGCAGCCCTCGGCAGATGGCGTCCCAGTTGTGCGGGCCGCCGCACCGACGCACCTGCTCCCGCAGCAGGTCGTCCTCTGTCTTGGTCCACATCTTCTTGACCGCGTGCGGCAAGCCGTTGCGTTCGCAGGCGTCGGCGTCGGATCCCAACGTGCTCGGGAAGAATGACGGCGACATCACCACCCCTCTAGCTTGGGATCGCCTCCATGCGGGATGTAGATGATGCGTGCATGTGATGGCAAGAGGCCGGAAGAGAAGGTGGACGAGTTGCGGGTGGTTTGTGGAGGCCGCGGCTGCGTGCCGCCTTATATAGACGGACGATGGTTAAACCTAGACGAAGTGGAGTTGGCACCGGATCCGAGAAGGAGTCCAAACGGCGTCGGCTGCAAGGAAAGAAGACAGGTGAAGTGGAAAAAGCTCACTGAGAGTAGTTTATCTCCCCGTACCCATTCATGGATCCACTGTCCGTGGTTAATTTGAGATCCGTGCTATTTTTCTGGTCGTCGTTAAAATTAAACTCGTCTTAAAATGTTTTGTTCGGTTTCTCTTTGGCCACTGGTACAAATCATCCGGATGATGTTTGGCGGAATTAAACCGCTCCTAGAGCCGTACGGTTCAGAAGTTCTCAGCCGCAAGATGAGGCAGCTTCCCCATGGCAGCACCACGCAAATGCTCCCGAGGGCAGCATCGCCGGCGCCCAGCTTCGCTCCATTGCAGCTCCATCGACGCTTCATTGCAATGCTGGCGAAGCTTCAACGGCCCTCCGGCGCTTCAATGCAACTCCGACAACGCTTCATTGCACCTTCGACGACGCTTCACTACAGCTCCGGCGACGCTTCAATGACCCCGCGTGCTTCACTGCAGCTCCGACGCCCCCC